>NC_134403.1:59815560-60115560 GCF_038048845.1 Mixophyes fleayi | reverse complement strand
CTCAGTACTTACACTGAAGTATTTATCGTTTATATTTTATTTTCATTTTATTTTCTTTATATTATTTTATTGTTTGTGGGAATTGATGCCCTGACACTGACCGCTGTAGATTTAGCAAATTTATCTTGAGACAATCATACAGATTCTTCAGTCATTTAGTTTCACAGTAGAACGCATGTGCGTTCCAAATGCCGAACTTCCTGTCAGTGGAACGCACATGCGTTCCACTGTGAAACGAAATGACTGAAGAATCCAGCCTTTTATTACTGCGCGTGGCTGTTGCACCCAGGTAATCTGTATGATTGTCTCAAGATAGTTTGTCCAGCAGCGGAAAGGTTAAAGGTGCAATGCTCTGGGGCAGGTAGCGGGTAGCTGCTGCGCCCCCTTGGGCTTGCGCCCTGGGCGACGGCACCGCCCGCACCACCCTCGTTACGGCTCTGCACCAGTGTCTAACAAAAGTCCAGAAATAATGGTGCACAACAGAAGACAATTCAAATTCAGTCAGGGCAGGCTGAGCTCTAGAAAAGTTAAAAATGCTCTAGAAAAGTTCAAAATGCAATTCAAAGGTCAGAGCAGGCAGAGTACGAGCAAAACTCCAAATTGAAGTCGAGGTCAAAACCTAATATATGTAAGCAGCCTACTTGCCTACTCTCCCAGAATTCCCGGGAGGACTCCCTGAAATTCGGGAGAAATTCCGGAAGAGTAGCTAAATCTCCCGCATTTGCTGAAATTCACGGCATTGAATGGTGAAGGGGGGCCTTAATCGCATCATTAAGCCCCGCCCCCGCTAATCAATGCCGTGAATGTCGGCATTTTATAGTGAGGGCGGGGCTATGGTGACGCTACAACTGTCACATGACCTCCCCCGGATCTCCCAGGGCAGAAATTTTAAAAGTTGGCATGTATGACGAACAGAGGACTATAGTGACAACCAACACACTAAAAACCTCAACCAGCACAGAAAGCAGGAACAGAAAACATTTCAAAGCACAGGTATCCAATAGCAGCAGCCTAATTGAATGATTGACAGCTTTGTCTTAGATGCAATAATTGAACACATTAAAGAGAAGATTCCAACATAGCTGCAGCCAGGGAATTACTTAATCACCAAAGTAACAATCTGAAACCACATCACTGATGCAACAAAAGCTTACAACAGCCACTCGGACTGATGACGCAATCTCGCGTCTCTGCCAGATCCTAACAGACCTACATGCACAGTCTTCTCTTGGACTCTATGGAGAAGCACCCAAGACTGCTGGGCATCAAAGAAAAGATGAGCGACATATTTAAAGCTGTTCTGCAGAATTTCACACATTTATCTGTTGTTATTTGGCCTTAATATATGGATTTGCCTTATCATTTTTGCTTCACCCAGACTCAGTTTACAAATCCCCAGCACAACACAGAGCAGAAGGAATTGAGATCATCTTCATCCCACATCTATTTATAGCCTTTAACTTCGGAGAAATGCAGAGTTTATAAACACACTGACAATTTTACATCTCAATGACTAGAACAATGTTTAAATGTGTTTAACTGGAGTTTTATTTATTATTTATTTATAGAGTCTTAGCACCTTGTTAGTTTATTGTATTCAATCTTTGCCTCCTGCTCTGTAATCTAGTCAGTTTATTAGCAAATTAGCTCTTTTGACTCTTCACAGAAGCAGTAGATGAGTGTGCGATTATATTAGTGAGAGCTACATATGTAATGGTTTGAGGATGGGAAATGACAGACTGTGAGATAGTGGAAGGGGCTGGAATCCTCAACAGCAGTGAGTGAAGCCTCTCAGAGCCAGTGACAAACAATGTGCCAGCTTGGGATCCTCACACTATTGACTTCTTAACAGACTAACTGCCACAAAACTGCAACATTAGTTGGCACAAAATGGCGAGGAGGGGGCATGCAGCACTTGCGTAGAACCCCTGTGAAAAACTGGGACGTGGTCGTGGGAAAAAATTTAATAAAAAGCTTCACACACTGATTGGAGATCTGAACTGAAACGACCCTCCACTTATCTTATATATAACATTCATTGATCTGTTTGTCCGGTTATGCACTTGGACACCCCTGCACCGACTGGGATAAAACCAATGCGAGGTGGTTCAGTTGGACCCTGGCCAGGTTTTAGGGGGGGTTAGGGTCCTGGTCAGACCTCCTGTTGATGTATGCTGGGCAGAAACTTGACCCGGGGAGCCTGTTCTGAGCCTGCATTCGGACACTCTCGCACCGATTTGGATGAAACCAATGTGAGGTGGTCCAGGTGGATCATGGCAGGGGGGGTTTAGGGTTCTGGTCAGACCTCCTGTTAGTGTATGCTGGGCAGAAATTTGACCTGGGGAGCCTGCTCTGAGCCTGCGTTCGGACACTTCTGCACCGATTTGGATGAAACCAATGCAAGGTGGTCCAGGTGGATCCTGGCAAGCTTTTAGTGGGGTTGAGCTTCCAGTTGAAACTCCCGTTGGTGTACGTGGGCAGAACTTTTACCCAGAGAACCTGTTCTGGCCTTTCACTGGATGGATTTGGATGACATTTAATATATAAACAAAAATGGCTCTGGCCAGCCTCCTCATGGGTGTGTTGGAAGGGCTGCTAAGCTGCTAATTATTTTCAAAAGGTTGACAGTGACATTCACCTCATTGATAACTTAATAACTTGAAGATTTAAACCCGAGCAAGAATGGGTACTTCAGCAAGTTTCTTATATAAATTAACATACCAGGAAAATGTACACTATCAAACACAAATATTGTTGTCACTTCCATCATCATTATATCCAACAGCAAGGTATAAATCACTAACTTAGTTTTGCCCTACCACTCAAAATTGTTGTTGTTTTATATTAGTGTCTACATTTGTCTCATTATCGGCATCCTCCATTCAATTCTTCTTGTCACTGTCTTTACATTCCTGGGGGGTTTTTTATAGCACGCAAACTAATGGTTAGCATCTGTCTCGGTTCTCAAGCTCTTTTGTAATGTGTAACACATTAGGGGGTCACTTTATCATTGGTGGTTAGTGGGCAGCAGGAAGAATCATCTTGTATCGCTGCATACCGCCGCTAGTATTTGCCAAGCCCTGGCAAAGTCTATGAGGACTGCAGTGACCAATAAACAGGATAAGGCAGGAGAAAAGCTTGAGAAAAAAAGACCTGGAAAATATGGCTGTGCTTAGGTAGGGAGGTAATTTCTAACTAAGAAGAGACAAGATAATACGCTCCAAAATTTTGCACGGTCCAATGAATTGAAGAGCAAGTTTGAGAGAAGGCAATTTGAATCGTTATTTCTGGAGGCAATTTATAGGTTATTTCTGTTATTTCTTATTTTGTCATGGAGGAGGTGCTGGTCAGCAATATTGATCAGTGTATGCTTTCTGACCAATATCCACCTCATGAAGCCCACAAGAATAAGAAACTAGTAAAGGAAGATTAGGATGGTTACCAGAGCTCATGAAAACATGAGTCTTACTTGTAGATTCATGAATATTGCTTGGTAACGTTGCCAAATAAAATAAATCTTTCTAGTTGTATTGATGCACAGAGACTTACGTTCGGATGTAATGTTCAAGGATCTCAATGACAACCCAAGTCCTTCCATTAGACCTGAGGATGATAAATAGAACAAAAGTCCAGTTTAATATCTAATTGCTTGCATAATACCATTCAAAACATGGAAAAATGTTGCATCACACAATCTGATATGATGTGCAGGGGGCTATGAAATATGCTGGTGCTATATAAACAAATGTTATTATTAATAATAATAATAATAATAATAATAATAATAACAATAATAATAATGTTAATAAAGGGACAGACCATGGAGATGAAATACTTATTTGATAAACAGCTCTACAGGAAGGTATGCAAGTGGTAAACTCTTGATGGTAATCTCATCAAGGAAGCTGGACCATCCCAGTCTGCAAATTTATCCTTGATCTTGTATGAAGGTGTTTTCCAGAAAGTGAATCCAGAGCAAACTGACCAACCATCATAGTCTCCTGTCACAAATGGAACAAACTTGCAAAGGTAGAATAGACCCAGCTAGACTCATCCAAGACTTTCCAAAAAACTTAATAAATGCAGTGGGATTATGTAATAAACAGTCATTCTTTTCCAAGCGAGGTGAGAGCCAGGCAAGAGCTTCGTCTGAAACTAGATGTATGATATCAACCACTTTTGCACATACCAAGGTGAAATATCCAGGCTTTAAGTCAAGTTGTATAGCATATTGATTGTGAAAACTCCTTCAGACCTGAGTTACCTTAATGTAATGAGATGGTAAGGAAAAATGTAAAATTGACAGCCAATACCATAGCAGGTGCAGGAACCGAACTAACATCTGGGGGTAAATGTATCAAGCTGAGAGTTTTCTGGCGAGTTTGAAAATCCAATCAGATTCTAGCTATCATTTATTTAATACATTCCACAAAATGACAGCTAGAATCTGATTGGTTGCTATAGGCAACATCTCCACTTTTCAAACCCACCGAAAAACTCTCAGCTTGATACATTTACCCCCTGAGGTTTAAAGACAAGGAGCATGGGTTCAGGGTAAACATATGAGTTGAGGTCAAGGGTCACTCGTGAATAGTATGGTCAGCAAACAAACCCCACTGCAAAAGGGTATTTATAACTACATGCAGATAATAGAACACAGAAGCACTATATTTCCTTACTCAGACAAAGATTGTGAACTGGGTAGAAGTTTTATATTCAGCAGTTGTTGGCATTAGTAGGTATGAGCCTGATGTGTAGCTGTCCGAGGTTGACACAATATAAAAGGCAGGAAAAATTGCAGTTAAATAGATAGAAAGAAGATTGGAACCGAGAATGAGAGTGCCTGCACAAGAAACACTGTGACCCTCTGTGAACCCTAATAGGCAATAGGGGCTCTTATATTGACATTTGCTCCCCAGACTGGACCCTACCCAGCCAGCTGGGTAATATTGATTGGGTCTGTGCAGCTGCATCATTCACTGTTGCAGCATTGATCCAACGGGAGTCCCATAGGACCAATACTGTTACATTGAATGACACGGCTGTATAATCTGCTACCTACTACCTAGACAGCAAGATCGGAGCCTTTGTGTCAGTAGCAGAAGACTGCTAATAGAAGTCTGAACGCTGATCGCACTAGAGAATACAGAAGAGTAAAGAAAGAAATGTATCTAGGCAAATGTATGTACAGTATTGTTATATGTGACTATTATTACGTATTATTGCTTTTATTTTTTTAAATAAAAAATACCCAGTGGCCCTGCCACAAACTACTGCAACATACCCTGCATGTGCGGTAGTTCTGCCATTGCCCCATATCTATTAGCACTTCAAATTCACTGCTGGGCAGAGCAGCGGTGAATAGGTGCTGCACGCCTTCCACTGCGGTGCCTGGAAATGTTTGGAGTGGAGGGGGATATGGGGCAGCCTAACACTTCAAAAGTCATGGGGTGTGGATATGCCCCCACCATGACATGGACATGCCCCAAGGTGAAGTTGAGAGTTATGCACTTACCTTATCTGTACAATGTTCTACAAGTCATGCAGCAATGTCTCAGCAGGTGTCGGGGGGGGGGGGGGGGTAAAGAGAGGTAGGAGGTAGGAGAGAGGGAAGGAACATGAGGCACTTACAATGAGGTGGCTGGTGCCTCGGGAGGGACCAGTCACCAGGAAATGCAGCAGTGTCCAAAACTAGCCCCTTCTGGGTGAAAAAAAACTAAAATGCTTTTCCGACTGGTCCAGACAGTCCACTGTAGAATCAGCCTGGGGGACTACCCTACCCACTAGGCCAGCCCGTGTCTGGCGCAGAGGGACACACAGCAATTTCCACACTGCATTTGGACATACTTTTTGTTACAGTTCAGAGGATATCATTTCTCACTGATAGTTTTAATATTAAATGTGCTTCTCTGACAAACGGGTCTCATTAAAACTATAGACGTTGGGTAAAGAAATGCATTTCTAGGCACACTCAGAGTAATATAATAAAAATAACATCACACATGTGACACGTGTAATAAAGAGAGTCGCCCTGCTGTCATGATTTACTTAAGCCACAAATAAGACTAAACCAAGCAGTATTTTAGAATGAATACCCAAAAGTTTATTCAATTGAAAGTGGCGGTACTAAAGGAGCAGAAGGTTGGACTTTGATATGATGTTTGCACTTCATCATAGTAAACCACCTAACAAAAGTTTCAACACAACACGATGCACTAATAGTTTGCAGAGGCTGCTTTGGAGTGCAGTCAGGAAATGTGCTCTTTGAGGACCATTGAGATGCAATGGCGCAAACCAAAGGTGTTTTGCAGTGTGTAACAGGTGTGCTTTGTAAATTACCTCCTATCTGTCTGTCTTGTGAACAAACTGCCTGCTATTGAATCTGTGCAGCCTGCACAGAGCTAATAGCTGAAGAGAAGATAACACAAAATGGAATTTGTAGTCACTGGGTAGACCAATCAGTTCCAAAGCTTCATAACATTGTCTGTTACCTAGATCAACCAACATATTTTTTAAACTCCACACTATTATTTATCAAAATTTCTTTATATTTATATAGCACATAAATATAACATAGTGCTTTACAAAGACTATTTAATTGTTCACTTCAGTCCATTCCCCAATGGAATTTACAATCTATTTTCCTTATCACACAGATGCAGAATTTCGTCAGAAGCCAATTAACTTACCAAAATGAGTGTGGAGTGTGGGAGGAAACTAGAGCATCTGGTGGACACACACACACACAGACACATAAACACAAGGAGAACATACAAACTACACACAGATAGGGTCCTAGTTGGAATGGAACATAAGGCCCCTGCACTTTGAGATAGCAATGCTAACCAATGTGCCTCCATGCTGGTATTGATATATCTTCCAAAGTAATGCACACAGGTACCATGCTGTTAGCAAAATATGCATGTTTGAGCCTAATAAATGTAATGCAATCCACTTGCATGAAACTGGAACTATCCTTTTAATGAAGTGAAAAAAATAAAAATTCAGCAAAAAAAATCTCAAACAATGAAAATAAAAATACTTACAAGATTATTTATATAGAAATCTTCAAAGCACATTAGCCCAAGACTGTTTCGTTATGTATTTTCCTTAAGCTCCTTTCATGTTTTTCCAAACAAGGTTCACAACCAGCCAGTGGCCCAAGAGACACATCTGGTCCCATCATTTTATCTGCAGTTTACAGACGTAAATGCTTTTCCAGACTGTTTTACCACAAATTATCTTGTATTTAGTCCCCAGAGACAAAATTCAGGAGCTTTTCTTGCGTGGGAATTGTTTTGCAGAATGGCCTGTATTAGTGCCTCATACAGAGGTCATTGCTTACACCTACAGTATGTGGCCTTTGATTTCCCGCGTTTACAATATTTATAGATAGTCCCTCCCATTAAGCAGATTATGTAAGCATGATAGCAGTATCATATTGGGATGTTACATGTAATACACACATGAATGGAGAAACTGTAACCCATATTCATGGTAGCGCATCACTCTACATCCCAACAGCCTAAGAGCACTGAATTGCTCAATATAGATGCAAAATATGTTTACCTGATCCTTTATTTTCCTTGAAGAATTCCCTGGCAGCCCTTACATATGGGTTTAGTCCCCTAGTCAGCCGAGCATAGACAGGAAACAATGATGACATACCTGAAAGGCATATAGGGAGAGATTTACTAAGCTGCGGGTTTGAAAAAGTGGGGATGTTGCCTATAGCAACCAATCAGATTCTAGCTGTCATTTTGTAGAAAGTAATAAATAAATGAAAGCTAGAATCTGATTGGTTGCTATAGGCAACATCCCCACTTTTTCAAACCCGCAGCTTAGTAATTATAGCCCATAGTGTGGCACCTACTATCCTTCCTTATATTTTGAGCATCTTCCAAACCTACCTCTGATAAATATCTCCAAAGAGCATGGGTAGGGATAATTGGGGCTGCCTTGGAGTTCTTCAAGGTATTATCAGGTAAACATAATTTGCATCTTTCCTTATCAGACTCCATTGCATCCCTCATGTAAGGGATCATCCCAAGCTATTAAGATGGCGGGGGGGGGGCAATTAAAATAACACTGATCAATTTGTGCCCACCAAAATGTGATTGCATTGATCAATACGTTTGAATATTTTTTTTTGCAAACTTAGTATCATCATAAATTATAACATCCAGAAAATAATGTCTTGAAGATGTAGTCATTGATTATCAAGCTGCTGCTTACAAAGTCTGCTGCTGAGGCCTGTGCCTTGTGAGCCCAGGATGTCACCATTGCTCTTGCGGAATGTGCCCTCAATACTTTTGACACCTCACACCCTTTATTTTTATAAGCATGTTCAATAGTGTCTGTGATTCTACCTGCCAACGTACTTTTAGAAGGAACTTGACTTTGCTTTGGATCTTGGTGAAGTACAAAGAGATAATTTGTTTTCCTGACATCCTTTGTTCTGGGAAGATACACGAGTATTGCTCTTACCACGTCCAGAGTAAGCAACTTTCACTCGCATTGGTTGGCTCTGGATAAAATGCAGGAAGTACAATTTCCTGGTTCACGTGAAATTTAGAAACTACTTTTGGTAAGAAAGAAGGATTTGTTCGAAGTACCAAGTTGTCTGAATGTATCTTTCAGAATGGATGCTTGTATCATAATACTTGAAGTTCTCTCACTATTCTGGTGGATGTAATAGCCATCAAAAATATTGCTTTGAGAGTGAGGCTTTTGAGTGATATTTCCTGTAATGGTCAAAGGAATCTACTATTAGAGCTTCTAAAAAAAGTAGAGGTCCCAAGGTGCAACAATGTTGAATTCTCTTTGCTGCTTGAAAGAATCTTTTGTTTAGATCATCTAATATTAATCTTATGTCCAGAAATACACTTAATGCTGACACCTGTACCTTCAATGTACAAAGTGCGAGTCCCCTCTGTAAAACTTCTTATTTTAGGTATGTTGACTTCTACTGCATTCATTATTTTGGGTTTGAACCATCCAAGAAAAGTTGTTCATACTCTGTAATGTGAATAGAATAATTTTTCTTTTTTGCCTGTAGTTGTTACTACAGGCAAAACCTCAATCAATATACCTCAATCATTTGTTAGAAACGCCTTTACTCTTCAACAACGTCCACTCTATCTCCTTGCCATCAAACTGTGATTCTCTTTGGGTAAAAACATGGTACTTGATGTAAATGCTCTGACCAACATGGTAGTGGCCATGGTTGTTCTGGAACCCTCTCCCAAGCTACTGTTTTGTATTGCATGCCATATCGCTCTTGCTTCAAGAATAGTTGCATATAGTCTCTTTTATTTTTGACTCCTTGAACCCTGTATTATTTCCATGTTCATACATAGTACCCAAACTTTGGAGCTTGACTTGACAGTGTTAATTCTTTCAAACCTTGGGAGAAGCAATCACTGGTTTAGCACCTAATAATAAATATACCCCCATATATACCCAGGAAGCATCATTTAAAGGACTCACAGTATTGTCAGCAGTTAAATTACTGACAGCACTTTTATTCCTCCTTTCATGGCACAATAACTGGGTGGCACAGGGCTGGAACAATCAACAGATAAGTCTGATTCAACTTGCATGTTTTGAATGTTCTTTTCCACAGCAAGCAGCAGCCTGACAGGGTGTCTGCAATCAAAAGAGAGCGCCTGCAACAAACTCCATTTTAAATGCAAGGAGGGAGTATTAGCTTGCCATCAAGTTAGGGCTCTGGAAGGAGTGTACAGTATTTAAACCTGTCTGTTTCATTGCTTAGTTGTGACCGATGTCAGATAGTGTCCGGTGGCTACGGAGTTGGTCTCTGTCCTTCTAGCATTAGGGACACAAGAATGTGGATCTCTATGCTGTCAATTTACTTTATTATCCTGGCAATAAAAGCAAAGTATATATATATATTGTGATAAAGTACTGCATTCACTGGAGCCTCACACAGGTTTGCTGAACCATTTCACTGTTTATTAGCATGTTATCAGGATGGCTAAACAGTTTCCCGATGGTACAGCAGTCATATCCAGCAAAAGTATCACAAAATCACCCACCGTCTACATCTGGCTAAACAATAGTTCCCTATCTACTAGCCGGCCACTTCCTGGCATCGGTGATCCCGCCAAAAAATACAACCAGTGTATTTATCCTCAACCCCTGGAGCAACAGGGATAGAGGGAGTCGCCATCGTAGACTCGCGTCCGTGAGTATAGACCGGTGAGGTCTGTTCCCGTGGTGCACTCACCTTGTGGAGCTGCCCCTCCCGTCTGTTCCCCTTTCCCATACAGCTAAACGAGTGACCAGCCACAAGAACAAGGGCCTCTTTTCCTTATTGGCGTTTCAGGCTTTCGGACATCCCCTCCCACCCACAACGGACTTAACTTGTGCCTCATGCATTTGTTATTGTACCAACGGGGTGAGCTTCCCCAACCTGTCATACAACTGGGACACAAACTGGATCACATTGGGTTCTATTGGACTCTGTTGCTCCCAGCCCTCCTTGAGAACCTCCAAAGTGCCCCTTGGCTGCCTGCCATACAACAATTTGAAGGGGCTGAACCCTGTAGATGCTTGAGGCACCTGCCTCACTGCGAACATTAAATAGGGTAATAACACATCCCAGTCCCGTTTTTCCTGCGCCACTGCCTTTCTCACCATGTCTTTGAGTGTCCTATTAAAACATTCCACTAACCCGTCAGTCTGTGAGTGATATACAGACTTGTGTAGCGTTTCTACTCTTAAAAACCGACATAGCTCTTTCAATAGACAGGACATAAAGGGAGTACCCTGAACAGTCAAGATTTCTTTGGTGATACTCAATCTGGTACAGTACAGAAGGAGTTATTTTGCATTTGTGCTAGACTTTATATTGCGCAAAGGTATAGCCTCGGGATACCTGGTGGCATAGTGGACTATGACCAATACATACTGATGGCCGCGGGCCAACTTCTCTAATGGGCTTACCAAATCCATACCAATACGTTCAAAAAGGGGTCTGCACCCCAGGGATTGGAACTAGTAGGGCCCGGTAGTCTGCCTTCGGACATGTTCTCTGACATACTGGACACATCCGGCAAAACCTTTTTATTGCCTCATAAACTCCTGGCCAATAGAACCTGAGCATTATCAGCTCCCGTGTTTTATCTTCCCCGAAGTGTCCCCCAGACAAATGTGTATGCGCAGCTTTGAGAACAAGTGGTGTAGGGACAATTGCTCCACAGTTCTACCTTGTACATTAGAAACTCTATACCACAGATCATTCTTTACCATATAATAGGCAATACCTTCTGCAGGCTTGTTAGCCTTCTCTACCACATTAATCTCAACTACATTCTTATAGACATTAGCTAAGGCAACATCTCCAAGTTGGTTTTGGCCAAAGTCTCTTAGCGGTAACAAGTTAGACAATCCTGCCCAGTCTGAGTCCTCATTGGGAGGTGTAGGCCTTTCACCCGACGTCTTGCCAACAAATGATGCCAGGAACTGGTTCTGCATTGGCACTTGTGCAGCTTTCCTTTGTCTATGCTCCAACCTCTTAGGAGGTGTATTTTCCTGAACTGTCTGGTTCAGGTTTTGTGGTAGATCATGGCACTTTCCATTTTCTGTTCACTCTAGCTCCTCCACCAAGGCTGGACTTTCGGTTGGTGATTCAATTGCCAACTTGTCCGGCTCAATTCGCTCCTGGAGGATCAGTTTGAACAGCAGAAAGTCTCTGCCCAGGATTAAAGGGTATGGCAGTGTTGGGACAATGGCCGCTACCACTGTTACTGTCTGTCCATTCACAGTAACAGGCAAAACAGTCCTGTCATATTCCTCGGCAGCCCCATGGACACAGAGTACCTTCACTTTGGGCAGATTATGCACTAGTTTCTCTGGCAATATGGAGCTGGAAACCATGGACAGTTCACTACCCGAATCTACCAGAGTGTCACGGGCACTAGGAGTCTTTACCCAGGTATCACCAGATGATGGACTTACCAGAGCAGTATAGTTGGTAATATGGTACTCTGATAGCGGGATGACCACGGAACAGGAGACAGCAGATGGTAAGAGAATGCTCGAGAAAAGTCTATGACTAGCAGCACTGGTAATAGGTAGATAACTGTACACGAGGAACTAGATGGACAAGGAAACGTGAGGGTAGTCAGTGGTCTGCGGATAGCAAGTTGTACCACTGCTATAGTGAGGAGGAATGTCCAGGAGTAACGAGGAGGTGGTGAGAGTCAGCGTTCTGCGTATAGCAAGTTGTACCACTGTCTAGGTGAAGGAATGGAATCCAGGTGAAGGTATCAGGGGAGTCAGTGGTCTGCGTTAGTAAGTTGTACCACTGCTATGTGAGAGGATACTTGAAACGGGTGTCACAGGGAACAGGAGACAGTGGTCTGCATCTAGCAAGTTGTACCACTGCGATATATATGTGAGGAGGAGCACGAGGAGATGAATGCAATGCAGAGTATACACGGGCACACAGAACTTGATCCCACGATGATATGCACAATATAATAATAACTGAGCAGCACTGCACAAATATACAGAGACACAATAACTATCCAGGCAAATAGGAAACACAGTCAAATGATAGCAATAGTCTCAGTGGATAGGAACTCCGGAGGAGAACAAACTCAGTCCAGCTAGATATGCAATACACAAGCACAGTCAATGAGAAGTATGCATACCGCGGTTCAGGAGAGCAGGCTGTCAGAGAGACGTGCAGGGATACCTGAGCGGCTGAAGGCCGGCATGAGGAGAGACCACTGGAAGATGGAAGCGGTAACCAAGTTGGTGCAGCGCACGGTAGGTAGACCAGCAAGAACAAAGCAATACTCAGGAAGCAGTAGTATATGGAACTGGACACCTGGAGAACACGGGAGAGTTGAGGCGGTCTGATAACCAGTAGCTGAGATGAAAGCAGCGGAGCGCTGACCCGATGAAGACAGGCGAGTTGAAATGAGCAGGAACACTGTAGAAGCACGGAGACAGCGGATAGGAATCAGCTGGCTGCAGACACGATGAACACTGGAGAGTTGAGGTGAGCAGGACTCTGTAGAAGCACGGAGGCAGCGGATAGGAATCAGCTGGTGCAGTCACGATGAACACAGGAGAGTTGAAGTGGACTGGAAACTGTAGAAGCACAGAGGCAGCGGATAGGAATCAGCTGGTGCAGTCACGATGAAACACAGGAGAGTTGAAGTGGTCTGGAAACCACAAACGAACAACAGGAATCAGCAGGAGCTGAATACACGAGGAAACACAGGAACACCTTTAGAGGCTCATGGGGAATGAGACTCCAAGATCAGGCAACGAGGTATTGACCACAGGTGCTTTAAATAGGGAGTGTTGCCTGATCAGCCAATTAACTAAAAGCAACAGGTACTGAAGGTTTGAAAGGGCTGCACATGCGCAGACCCTCAGGATGGTGGACGGCCACGGTTCCTAAACACACGAGAAGTGGCACTCACAGTCCGGTGAGTGACAGTACCCCCCTTTTAAAGGTGGGCACTGAACACCTGGAACCGGGTTTGTCCGGATACTTGGAATAAAACTTCTTAAGAAGAGCTGGAGCGTTAAGATCTTCAGCTTTGATCCATGAGCGCTCCTCAGGACCAAAGCCCTTCCAATGAACGAGGAAACGAAGAACTCCTCGCGAAATTTTTACATCCAAAACGTGAGTAATCTCAAAGTCCTCCTCTTGATGAATTTGAACTGGCCGAGGTGCTGAAGGAGGGACCGAGAAACGGTTGATGATAAGAGGTTTGAGCAAAGACACATGGAAGGCATTGGAAATACGCAGGTTCTTAGGAAGTAGAAGTTTGAAACAAACTGGATTTATAACTTGAATGATCCTATACGGACCAATAAAACGAGGAGCGAACTTCATAGATGGGACCTTCAAACGGATATTTTTGGTTGATAACCAAACACGATCTCCGATTTTCAGTGGTGGAATAGCCCGTCTCCTTTTATCTGCAAAAGACTTATATCTGGCAGATGTCTTCTTTAAACAGATTTTGACCTGAGACCAAATATTTTTGAAGGTTTGGCAAACAGTCTCTACAGCAGGAACTTGGGTGGGAGGGAGGGCAGGAAATTCCGGAAAAGACGGATGGTGACCGTAAACCACAAAGAATGGATTTTTTGAAGATGACTCATGGTACATGTTGTTATGAGCGAATTCAGCCCATGGAAGCAATTCTACCCAGTTGTCTTGGTTGGCTGACGAGAACATCCTTATAAAAGTCTCAAGTTCTTGATTGACCCTTTCAGTTTGTCCGTTTGATTGAGGATGGTAGGAAGATGAGAATGATAATCGTATGCCCAAGGTCTTACAGAGGGCCCGCCAGAATCTGGAAACGAATTGTACTCCTCTATCTGAAACAATCTCGGACGGACATCCATGAATACAAAAGATTTCTTTGATGAAATACTCAGCCAGAGTAGAAGAAGGAGGCAAACCAGTCAAGGGAACGAAATGCGCCATCTTCGAAAATCTGTCCACCACTACCCAAATAGTATTGCAGTTTTTACTAGGAGGAAGATCAGTAACAAAGTCCATACTAATATGGGTCCATGGCTTGGACGGAATGGGTAGTGGTTGAAGCAAACCCGCTGGAGTTCTGCGGGAAGTCTTGAACTGGGAACACAATTCACATGCGGCTACAAAATCTTTCACATCTCTCCTCATAGAAGGCCACCAGTAACTTCGAGAGAGAATTTCAAAGGTCTTGCGTTCACCAGAGTGTCCAGAAAAACGAGAAGAGTGGAACCATGAAAGGATTTTCCTCCTAAGAGCAGGAGGCACGAGGGTTTTCCCAAATGGTAGCACCTTAGTGGAAGAAGCAGCCAGAGAAACACATTTGGGATCTAATATAGAGTGGTTGGGACTCTCTTCAACGTCTGAGGACGTCACAAAGGCTCGAGATAGAGCGTCTGCTTTTTTATTCTTAGCAGTTGGTTTGAAGGTTATGATTAACTCAAAACGAGAAAAGAAAAGAGACCATCTTGCTTGACGAGGATTCAAACATTGAGCAGACTGTAGATATGACAAATTCTTATGATCAGTAAAAATTGTCACAGGATGACGAGCTCCCTCCAACAAGTATCTCCACTCCTCTAATGCTACTTTAATAGCCAGCAACTCCTTGTCCCCGATGGTGTAATTCTTCTCCGCAGGCAGAAGACCCCGAGAGTAAAAGGCACAAGGATGGAATTTTTGTTGCTCCGATCTTTGGGAGAGAATGGCTCCTAAACCAACATTAGAGGCATCTACCTCTAGGAAGAAGGGAAGCGTCACATCAGGCTGTCGAAGAATGGGAGCAGAGGAGAAGGACTCTTTAAGAAACTGAAAGGCTTGAAGAGCCTCAGATGACCATTGCTTAGTATTGGCCCCTTTACGAGTTAGGGCCACAATAGGAGATGCAATCGATGAGAAATCTTGAATGAAGCGTCTATAGTAATTGGCAAAACCTAAAAAACGCTGAATTGCATGAAGAGTAGTTGGCTGAGGCCAATGTAACACAGCATTCACCTTTTCTGGATCCATCTGCAGACCAACTCCGGAGACAATATATCCCAAAAATGGAATCTGGGGCAACTCGAATGAACATTTTTCTAATTTGCAGAATAATGAATTTCTCCGGAGTCTGGAAATAACTTCTGCCACATGTTGGTGATGAGAAGGCAGGTCCTGTGAAAAGATCAATATGTCGTCCAGATAGACGATGACACAAACATATAACAAGTCCCGGAAGATCTCATTAATGAAGCCCTGGAAAACAGCGGGGGCATTACATAACCCGAAGGGCATTACTAAGTATTCATAATGCCCATCTCTGGTGTTGAAAGCTGTCTTCCATTCGTCACCGGACCTGATTCTAATTAAATTGTAGGCACCACGAAGATCCAACTTGGTAAAGATCCGAGCTCCCTTAATACGATCAAATAACTCAGTAATAAGTGGAATGGGATACCGATTTTTGATAGTAATGGCATTAAGTCCACGAAAATCTATGCAGGGGCGTAGTGATCCATCCTTCTTTTTTACAAAGAAAAACCCGGCTCCAGCGGGAGAAGTAGAAGGTCGAATAAATCCTCGCTGGAGATTCTCTTGGATGTATTCAGATGTAGCTTGAGTTTTAGGTAACGAAAGTGGATACACACGACCCCTGGGAGGAGTCTTGCCAGGTAGAAGATCAATCGGACAATCCCACGAACGATGAGGAGGAAGACGTTCAGACTGAGTTTTATCAAATACATCGGCAAACGAAGCATACTGAGGAGGAAGTCCCGGTGAGGAAGGTGAAATGGAGGATTGCTGTATTTTAAGAGGAACGACTTGAGAGAGACAACGATGATGACATTCAGCTCCCCAAGACGTAACTTGAGGAGTGCGCCAGTCAATCTGGGGAGAGTGACATTGAAGCCATGGAAGGCCTAGAACAATCGGACTTGTAGTAACGGGAAGAATTAAAAATAAAAATTTCTTCTTGGTGTAATACACCAATCTGAAGGGTTACTGGAGATGTACTCTGGGTGATGAGACCATTGATAATGCGTGATCCATCAATAGCAGTCACAGTAGTAGGTGTCTTCAAGGTAATCACTGGTAGGGACCATTGATTCACGAGTGATTTAGAAATAAAGTTTCCCGCAGCTCCAGAGTCAATAAGTGCTTGGGACTTAAAGGATTTGGTAGCAAAGGAAACTGTAACATCAAAAGCGCAGACTTTTAATTTCGTAGAACATGAAGAGGACTCCAGGGACCCTAACTTCACCTCTCCAGAACTGGTTAGGGCCTGGCATTTCCCGATTTTTTAGGGCATGAATTGAGCATATGTGTGGAATCAGCACAATAGATACAAAGTCTATTCTTTACTCTTCGGTCCCTCTCCTCTGACGTTAATTTGGAGCGTCCTATCTCCATGGGTATCACCGGAGATGAAGCTGGGCGAAGTTGAGGACTTGAGCGAAGAGGTGCTTTAACTGAAGTTATTTTTTCAGACTCTCTTTCACGAAATCTCATGTCTACACGGTGGCAAAGAGAAATCAAATCTTCTAAAGAAGTAGGTAGTTCTTGAGTAGTCAGTGCATCTTTAATTTTATCAGAAAGCCCCTGCCAGAAGGCGGCAATTAACGCTTCAGTGTTCCACTGAAGTTCAGAGGCTAATATCCTAAATTGAATGATGTACTGGCCTACTGTACGAGAACCCTGACGTAGACGGAGGATGCTGGATGCAGCGGAAATGACACGACCTGGTTCATCAAATACACTTCGGAACGTGGAAATAAATTTGGCACTATCCAGTAATAATGGATCATTTCTTTCCCACAGAGGGGAAGCCCATGCGAGAGCTTGTCCGGAAAACAAGGAAATGAGATAGGCCACTCTGGAACGATGAGTAGAAAAATTTTGAGGTTGGAGCTCAAAATGAACTGAGCATTGATTGAGAAAACCCCTACATGTTTTGGGGTCTCCATCATACTTTGACGGAGTAGGCAGGTGAAGCGTGGAAGCCGTAGACACCTGGGATGGCACTGGGGAAACGGAGGAAAGCACAGGAGCATCAACATTAGCTGTGATATTTTGCCCAGATGTTCCTTGGGAGGCTAACGCCTGGTAACATTGCAGCAACAGCTGTTGGCGAGCATCCTGTTGTTCCATACGGGTAACCAGATGCTGCAGCCTCTCTTTAGCTGTAGGTTCCGAATCTGGGTCTGTCATGCCTGATCTTACTGTCACGGGCACTAGGAGTCTTTACCCAGGTATCACCAGATGATGGACTTACCAGAGCAGTTTAGTTGGTAATATGGTACTCTGATAGCGGGATGACCACGGAACAGGAGACAGCAGATGGTAAGAGAATGCTCGAGAAAAGTCTATGACTAGCAGCACTGGTAATAGGTAGATAACTGTACACGAGGAACTAGATGGACAAGGAAACGTGAGGGTAGTCAGTGGTCTGCAGATAGCAAGTTGTACCACTGCTATAGTGAGGAGGAATGTCCAGGAGTAACGAGGAGGTGGTGAGAGTCAGCGGTCTGCGTATAGCAAGTTGTACCGCTGTCTAGGTGAAGGAATGGAATCCAGGTGAAGGTATCAGGGGAGTCAGTGGTCTGCGTTAGCAAGTTGTACCACTGCTATGTGAGAGGATACTTGAAACGGGTGTCACAGGGAACAGGAGATAGTGGTCTGCATCTAGCAAGTTGTACCACTGCGATATATATGTGAGGAGGAGCACGAGGAGATGAATGCAATGCAGAGTATACACGGGCACACAGAACTTGATCCCACGATGATATGCACAACATAATAATAACTGAGCAGCACTGCACAAATATACAGAGTCACAATAACTATCCAGGCAAATAGGAAACACAGTCAAATGATAGCAATAGTCTCAGTGGATAGGAACTCCGGAGGAGAACAAACTCAGTCCAGCTAGATATGCAATACACAAGCACAGTCAATGAGAAGTATGCATACCGCGGTTCAGGAGAGCAGGCTGTCAGAGAGACGTGCAGGGATACCTGAGCGGCTGAAGGCCGGCATGAGGAGAGACCACTGGAAGATGGAAGCGGTAACCAAGTTGGTGCAGCGCACGGTAGGTAGACCAGCAAGAACAAAGCAATGCTCAGGAAGTAGTAGTATATGGAACTGGACACCTGGAGAACACGGGAGAGTTGAGGCGGTCTGATAACCAGTAGCTGAGATGAAAGCAGCGGAGCGCTGACCCGATGAAGACAGGCGAGTTGAAATGAGCAGGAACACTGTAGAAGCACGGAGACAGCGGATAGGAATCAGCTGGCTGCAGACACAATGAACACAGGAGAGTTGAAGTGAACAGGATACTGTAGAAGCACGGAGGCAGCGGATAGGAATCAGCTGGCTGCAGACACAATGAACACAGGAGAGTTGAAGTGAACAGGATACTGTAGAAGCACGGAGGCAGCGGATAGGAATCAGCTGGTGCAGTCACGATGAACACGGAAGAGTTGAAGTGAGCAGGAGACTGTAGAAGCACGGAGGCAGCGGATAGGAATCAGCTGGTGCAGTCACGATGAACACAGGAGAGTTGAAGTGAGCAGGATACTGTAGAAGCACGGAGGCAGCGGATAGGAATCAGCTGGTGCAGTCACGATGAACACAGGAGAGTTGAAGTGAACAGGATACTGTAGAAGCACGGAGGCAGCGGATAGGAATCAGCTGGTGCAGTCACGATGAACACAGGAGAGTTGAAGTGGTCTGGAAACCACAAACGAACAATAGGAATCAGCATGAGCTGAATACACGAGGAAACACAGGAACACCTTCAGAGGCTCATGGGGAATGAGACTCCAAGATCAGGCAACGAGGTATCAGGCTAGCTGTGTTTTTACCTATTTTCTTATAGAGGAGCTGTGACAAATATGCCTCTTTGCCATAATATATATATATTTATATATTGTAAAAAGCGTGCAAACAGATGGCTCCTCACACAGGTTTCAGCTGAACCACTTAACGTTTATTCACTTGTCAGGATGGATAAACAGTCTTGACACTGTCTTCAACAATCAAATGAAGCATTCACAGCAATAAACATAATCCAATAGCCCTAAACACTGGCTATAACAGTTAGGTCCCTAACTAGTCACTGGCCACTTTTTTACACCAGTCTCTCACACACAGATCAAACCCAGCTTTTTAAGCTTCCTGTCTGGCCTGGGGGTGTGTGTGTGTGTGTGTGTGTGTGTGTGTGTTTACCCCTCTATGCACCCTTACGCTGTGGTTTCCCAGGGAAACCATCACTCTTTCCTCTATTAGACAGCGGCAAAGTGTCCCAATTGCCACTATATATATATATATATATATATATATATATATATATATATATATATATATATATATATACACACACACATAAAGAGATTTTGAACCTTGGAGGTTAGAGTAAGAATTTTACACACTATTCTTCAAAGCTGTATATCTGGTTAAAGCAACTCTAGCTATTTTTCCTTTATAGGCAAAAAAAAGCAGAAATTAACATCTGGGATTTTTATAACTGCCAGTTTAATTATAGTTTATTTAAAACATGTGTTTAATTGGGAAAATACAAATAAATATGTTTAAGTCAATACTTAAGACCCTAGCTACAACATTCTGGCAAACAAATTGTTTGACCACACCTAAAGGATAAATAATACTACAAAAGACATAGTAATTGTAAGGACTTGACAAATAGGGATAATGACCACACCATAAAACAGCAGCTGTCAGCCATCTACCAGGGACCCTATGAGAGAGCCATTATGTGGTATGCACATTTGAAATATTAGCAACAATGGGTACTGTTTAAATGTCTATCTATAAGAGATACAGAGTTTATTGTTCTTTTGGAATACAGTATTTTGTTTTACATGAGAATTTGCATGGAATATTTCCCTTTGACTTGTATTTAAAAATACTGTGTCCTGGAGTGCACGGGCTGTGGGTTTAAAAAGCTTGAGGACAAGGCTCAGTGAAAAGCACTCTTCTAAATAGATTACCACCAAACAGATTTTCCAATAGATTTCCACCAAAGTACCTATTTTTGTCAGGATTGGCTTTTGGGGAGGTGTAGGGGAGAAAAAAGGGAATTGGAGAAAGGGGAAGGAAAGAGAACCAGAGTGGAGGAGAGCAGGGGAGGGCTGGGCAAGACTTGACTCAGCAGCCTATTAGGAACATTATAAAGGAATAAAATGCAGATGGCCCAATAACCCAACCCGCTATGGGACCGACCCAGGGGGACAGTTGCCCATCAGCCCCCAGCCCAGCCTCACCATGGAGGAGAGTGACCTAGAGAGGGGAGGAGGAGATAACAATACCAGAGGGAGGGAGAAACAGACAGGTGGGAGTGGTAAGAGAACTGAAGAGGGGAAGAGAGAAGAGAAAACTGGACGGAGAGAACCAAAGAGGAAAGAGAGGAGAGAGAACCAGGGGAAGATGGGGGGTCAATCATATTTAATGCAGATATTGAAAATTTGGAAGAATAGATAGACATAAAACCATGGGAGAAGGGTGAATGACCACGGTGGGAAGTGATAAAGGACAATGGCAGTTCCAATAGCCATGCTGCTTCTTGTGGGCCAGCGGGGGCCCACAGTATAAACTGTACCAGGTCTCACATTTGGCCGGGCCTGGTTTTAGGGAATGAGATAGTGGCATTTTCAGTTGACCACAAATTTGCTTCAACTGGTGGAATGAGTTGGATGGAATGAAGACATTTCTTAGAAAAAAAGTATAGATGGATAAAGATATAGAGAGGAAGGGAGAGAGATGGTAAAAGAGATAAAGAGGGGGAGAGAGTGAAAGAGGGAGAAATATATGGAGAGGAAGGGAGAGAAATGGTGAAAGAGAGAAAGAGGGGGAGAGAGTGAATGAGGGAGAACCATATAGAGAGGAAGGGAGAGAGATGGTGAAAGAGAGAAAGAGGGGGAGAGAGTGAAAGAGGGAGAAAGATATGGAGAGGAAGGGAGAGAGATGGTGAAAGAGAGAAAGAGGGGGAGAGAGTGAAAGAGGCAGAAATATATGGAGAGGAAGGGAGAGAGATGGTAAAAGAGATAAAGAGGGGGAGAGAGTGAAAGAGGGAGAAATATATGGAGAGGAAGGGAGAGAAATGGTGAAAGAGAGAAAGAGGGGGAGAGAGTGAAAGAGGGAGAAAGATATGGAGAGGAAGAGAGAGAGATGGTGAAAGAGAGAAAGAGGGGGGGAGAGTGAAAGAGGGAGAAAGATATGGAGAGGAAGGGAGAGAGATGGTGAAAGAGAGAAAGAGGGGGAGAGAGTGAAAGAGGGAGAAAGATATGGAGAGGAAGGGAGAGAGATGGTGAAAGAGAGAAAGAGGGGGAGAGAGTGAGAGAGGGAGAAAGATATAGAGAGGAAGGGAGAGAGATGGTGAAAGAGAGAAAGAGGAGGAGAGAGTGAAAGAGGGAGAGAGATATGGAGAGGAAGGGAGAGAGATGGTGAAAGAGAGAAAGAGGGGGAGAGAGTGAGAGAGGGAGAAAGATATAGAGAGGAAGGGAGAGAGATGGTGAAAGAGAGAAAGAGGGGGAGAGAGTGAGAAAGATATAGAGAGGACAGGAGAGAGATGGTAAAAGAGATAAAGAAAGGGAGAGAGTGAAAGAGGGAGAAAGATATGGAGAGGAAGGGAGAGAAATGGTAAAAGAGATAAAGAGGGGGAGAGAGTGAAAGAGGGAGAAATATATGGAGAGGAAGGGAGAGAAATAGTGAAAGAGAGAAAGAGGGGGAGAGAGTGAAAGAGGGAGAAATATATGGAGAGGAAGGGAGAGAAATGGTAAAAGAGATAAAGAGGGGGGGAGAGTGAAAGAGGGAGAAATATATGGAGAGGAAGGGAGAGAAATGGTAAAAGAGAGAAAGAAGGCTGAAAGAGTGAGAGAGGGAGAAAGATACAGAGCGGAAAAGAGAGAGATGCTGAAAGATTTTCATTCGTATCACTTGTACCAGCTGCAGTTCTGGTGTAAGTGTGAGTGATAGTGATAACGGTCGCGTAGAACATGTTTGCAATCAGGAGCAACTGCAAAATTTACTTTATGTACAGTAGACATTCAAAACATCTAATAAATGTATTTTTATTCATTTTTAGGGAAAAAAAATAATTTTTTAAAAATATTTATCAATGATTATATTATTAACAGGAGACATTAATTTAATATTTGTTTTCTTTTATGTGCATTCTTTTGCGAATGTATATTCCACATATGCATTGGACCTGTGGAGGTCAGAATTCCAACAATGAAAATGTCAGCACTTAACCTGCCGACATGAACATTTCGGCAGGCTAAATGCTGTCAGTGTTAGGAACCCCTTTAGCCAGTACAGCAAAACCCGGAGTCTGCTCCAAACGTCTGGTGTTCACTGTTGCCCCTAGTGGTGGGGACAGGCTTGGCTGCAGACAAACAGAGGGTCATGAGATGTGCACTGGCTGGGGAGAACCCAAGAATAGATTTACAGAGGCCACAGAGTAAGGAGTGCAGAAGTGAGTCAGGAGAGACACTGAGTGGATGGTGTCAAGACTGATATATCACTCGTGGCCACTGGAATAAATAAAGGTACAGTTGATGGAGAGGTCCCCTGATACACAGCAACTTCTGTCTCGATGCTTTTCCGGAAAGGAACGGAACTTGCAGAGATAGGTAAAGATGAAGGAACTGTACGTAGGCAGTAGCCAAGGGTAATTACAAACCACAGTACCGGTGAAAGCCCGGAGATTTGAGAGAAACAGTTCTTAGGCAGTTGCCAGGGGCAACTGCAACCCACAGCACCGGTGAGAGTCCGGAGATTTAGGGGTAACAGTTCTTAGGCAGTTGCCAGGGGTAACTACAACCCACAGTACCGGTGAGAGTCCGGAGATTTAGGGGTAACAGTTCCTAGGCGATTGCCAGGGGTAACTACAATTATAGGCACACTGTGATATATGTAAACATTCAATAGTACCTGTGTCAAGGTGCAGTCCGGAGCCAAAGGAAGATTGTTGAAATATAAGTGCTGAGATGCTGCAGGGGCTGCCTCTCCGTGTAAGGTTAGAATGAGCAGAGGAGCTGCAGATCACGCCGGAGCCATGCCTGGGAGCACAACTTTACCGAGGTCCAGGAGATAGCTGACTGGAACTAGTGAGTAGATAGTAGAATCGTCAGGAACAGAATCAGGTCTGGTACACAGGATATCAACACAGGAGAAGAGTTAGAGCAGAGCTTAGTCGGTACACAGGGAAATACAATGAAGAGTAGACAGGAACGGAAATGGTCTGGTACACAGGGATACACTAAGCCGGCAGGAAACAACAGGAACAGGTAACATGGAAAGCACAAGGGAGCAGAACACTATGCTAAACATATTACTGGCAATCCTGCAGAGGATTAGCTGGCTATTTAAGGAGAGCCGAACCAATAGGCTACAGGTGATAATGAGGAAGCCAGGTGAATGAGCTAGGAGAAACAGGCTGGCCAGGTGAGGCATAATGTAGAAATGACAACATGAATTGAGGGCAGATTCTGACAGAGAACAGACCTAACTGACCCTATCTAATACCTATCTAATCTATCTAGCTAATCTATCTGCCTATCTGATCTACCTAAACTAATCTATCTAATCTATCTAAGAACTAAACTAACTACCTATCTAAATACCCAGTGGCTATCTAATATCTACCTAATTACCTACCTACCTACCTATCCCTATCTATCTATCTAGATACTCTGACAGAGAGCCTGGTGAGTCATAACAGTCAGTTCCTGTGCTGATAGGTTCACAATGTCGATATTGTTATTGGCGACATTGTGAAAGTCACTAATCACAATCCTGATATTAAAAGACCAATGCCGGCCTGTCCAAGGTAAAGCCACCGGACCCGCCGACATTGGTCTTTTAATGTCGTCATTATGATTGGCGACACTGTGAATGTCGCCAATGACACTATCGACATTGTGAACCTGTCAGCACAATGGAAGTGTCTCCATTTAACCTACCAACAGGTTCATGGTAAAGGTTAAGTGCCGACATTTCCATTGTTAGAATTAGGTACCCCACCCTATTGGATGTATCTTGCAGTGTTTTGTGTAGTAGAGCAGAGCAGACCTACATCCATATTCATCAGCGCACATATCTTCAGATCTGTTGCTTGTTGAGTTCGGGATTAGGCAGAGCTGATTTCCGTGCGTTTTAAATCAAACGCACTTTGCTCTCAGTAAGCGTGCCTTCATGAATCAGGCCCAACATGTACACAAGTGCCTGAAATATTAATATAATAGAAAACCACTTCTTTATGAGATAATGTAACTATCCAGTGAAAACATATGAATAAACCTCGCAGCCACCTGATATGTGAATGTTAAAGGGGAAAGGGAAGTAAGAGCAGGTACAAAGTTGCAGACACTAAAAAATAAAATAAAAGAAGCCTTACATTTATAGTTGATACAGAAGGTATCACCAAAATAACAAGTAACTCAATATATTGGCAAAAAAAACACCTAGTTACTGTAAATTAGACTTCTTTATGCTCACACTGGTGTCTGGACAGTCTGCAAATAAAACCTAAAATAAGGTACAAAGAAGCTGAAAAGACTCCTTAATCCTGAATAATTATGGGGTGTTGTTCAAAATGGGCAATGTTATGTTTAAGCAGCAGAAAAATGTTGATAACACACTCTCATTAGCCTATCAAATTTGACTGGGCGAAGCCTATTCAGCTTGTAACACTATTTTTGGACAGCTGGTTATGGTTTTTGGTGACTATTTCCCTAGCTACACTGAACACATTTTAGACAGGATGATGGTGGTAGAGTCATGATAGCATAGAATGAGTGTGGGAGCTGAGGAGGATTTGTTATTACGTCAGCTTTTGAGGCTTCTATTCTAAGACTAGCTGTCTAGCCAGTAATGGCTTTCATTTTTGAAGTACAGTTATCAGTTGCCTTTCCATTGCCTTTCTCCTTAATCAGTACTCTACATTGGTGGCTGGAAGAAGAACATTTTCATTTTCAGCATAATTCAGCACCTAGCTATGCATGAATAGAATGGTATTGAATAACTAAAAAAATGTGTAAATTAAAAATTCTCCAATGAATTGCAGAGGTGAAAATATATTTGCTTACATATTTGAATTGAAACTATCCCCTGCTACCAAATGTATGTAGGGCCTTCAAATCTTTTTTTGGTTTTCAATTGAAAATAATGACTACTGTGATGATGAGTGACAGGCAGTTTGCTTGTTCTACCAATCACAATCTCGCTAGATCTCAATAGAAGAGGATACAAGTAGTCAGAGAAGTTTTTCCAATTGTCCATCTTGACTTTTTATTACCTAACCCTTGCAGACTAATGAGCCCCATAACAGAGTTTTAGGCTCATGCTATAATGGAACACAATGCTTTTTCTCTCACAATGCTTCAATGTCATTATTGTACACTGAAATGACAAACTGAGCAAAAATCAGAAAGGATTATTGAAATCTGAGACCATGCAGGTAATTTGCATTTTGGTTCATTTTTACTTAGATGTTTTCATAAATTATCACTTTGTATTTGTAAAATTATTGAAGATTGAAAATTATTTAAACTCATACAATTTTGAAACTTGACAAATAATTTCACTCATCTCAATATTTATCATGCCACAATTAGACTAAATGTAGAAATTGATGAAGATGGAGATGCGAAAGTCAGAGCTAGATCTATTACAGCGCTGAGGTCCTTCCTGATCAGTTTTATAGCTTTCATTAACAGTTACAAAAATGTCTTCTCTTAATAGACAGGAATAAGTAAGATCAGTATATTTAGAACAAACAACCTGCATCATTAATACACATTTCTATCTTAACCATTTAGATTGTATTAAATTAATCCAATAGTGTTTACTCCCTCCTTTTGAGCCCTTTTTAAAATTATAATTTAACCAGTTAAGATGATCATCACTTTCTTGTTTATGTTCAACCATTATATAATACATGGTGACAGATGGTAAATACTTGGTTCTAGTAAAGAAGATTTAAACAAAAAAGCATCATCAGTTAAAGTTTAACATGTGTGGGAAGTACAACATTTAACAAAGGCAATAATCAAACAAATGACTACAAGATCACAGACAAAAGATAAGTATATCATAAAATATGTGAGTACTTAATGCACCAAAGGAACTGTGATATATATTTTTAGATCTTTTTATTATATTTGAAACATTGTATATTGTGCCATTGTAGCAACTGCCATATGTGGTATTACATTAAACTACACATTAAGAAACACTGAACTCACATTAGAGCAGTACTATGATAGATTATCTCTATAAAGGAAACATTTTTATTATTATATATATTTGGTTCTGTACAGACAGTATTTGTGTCCGGCTTCTACTGTGGCAAGCAAGAAAAAAAGTGTCTTCCCATGTTCAAATGACCCTCCTCTTGGGTACACTCCATTGGAAATGATCTGGCACATGAGCACAGACCCAGCATTTAGAAATATTTAATGCCTTAATATATTGGAGTATAGTACACATGTATGTATGTATTCTGGTAACAGTAATCTAGTTAATGCTTGGTAGACAAAATTCAGTCAGTAGCCTTTTTTCACATCCTATTCCCATGATACAGTAAATCATACAAGATTCTGTGGTGAAAGAGGCTAAAAGTAAATCATATATGTACTGTACAGGAACAATCTTCCTGGAAGAACAATGTCACCCAGGCCCTTTTAAAATTAGGAAATGAGTGATGGTGACTTTGTATATCCTTGAGAATATAAATCAGTCTGATTGCATAAATACTAAAATAATTCCAAGATGGCTCTCAGGCAGAATAATAAGGATGCTTCCTTCATAAAGTGCTCCGTTTTTCTCACAGATCTCCATGGTTGCTCCTTCTCCTGCAGTCTCCTCAAACTCTCTCTTCCACTAGAATTGCGCTATGCTAGATTTGCTTTCCCCCTGCTTCACTGTTACAGCCCTTGTGAGGCTGACATATGTCTATCTCTCCTCCGTTCTCCTTCAAATGCCTTCTTCAACTGCTTTCTCCAACTGCCTCCTCCTTTATTCTTCCATGCATGGGCTCTTCACACTCCCCGTTCCTTCCGGCAGCCGGGGACACCACTACGCATGTGCGGATCAACATGTCCAATGATGTTACAAGTAGAAAAACAGGTAAGCATTGTTATAAGTTATACGTTGTATAGGTGTGTTATATGGACTTCTAGTAGATATAATAATACCTTGTTTTAAGTGGTCCTTTATTACTTACCTGCATGAAGTTGTAGAGGTGACTGGGGTAGATTTGATAATGGGTTGGTCAGATCCAATTTAATCTTCACCGGCTGTACAATTAATATATAGCCTATCTCAACTGCATGCTGGGACATCAGGTATCGAGGTGCATCAGACAACATTTCCTGCAGTTTCTCATTCATGTTGGAAGTTGAAGGATGCCACTGATCAGATATGGTAGCTGTCACCGGCACTGTTGAGTCAGTTTTAAGGATAGAGGGAAGTTTGAAGCAGAACATAGGTCCGCCTAGCTGAAGGGGTGGAGCTATGAGACTCCTTCAAGGTTTAATCTTCCGCACAGATCACGTTGCCACATGCCTTTCCTGTTTCCAATGTTTGGACCAACTGAGGTTCTAGCCTGGCACAACTGCTTTGTGCATGATAAAAAGTCTGGATTATGTTGCAAGTATCCTGGCCTAAGACACACCTCAAAAGGGAAAGGCTGGAGAGACAGATACCAGTAGCTCATTTACCGATTGGCATCACACACAGTGTGTACCCATCTCAGTGTAATGTGTTTAATGACAATCACAAAATATACCCACCAAAGGTAGTATCAGACAGCCTCGAGTGCCCATTTTACTGGGAGCCAATACTTTACACAACAGAATACTTCACCTCCCTAGGGTAGAGCTGCTTGCTTAGATACAAGACAGCATGTTCCAACCCATCAAATTTCTGTCAGAACCACTGAAACATCAGTATACAGCACAAGCTGTCAGCCAAAATCAGACAACCAAAGTACAGGACCTTTACTGAGAAGCTTTTCAATTTTGTAAATAGACTCCTGACAGTCAGGTACATTTTTTAATAAGCCTGTTAAAAGGGGCTGATTAAGTAGAAAGCATGAAGTATAAACCTCTTATAGTAGCCTTCTAAACCAAGGAATGAAGTTACCAGTTTATTTTTTATTTTTTTAAGAAGAAGGCATCTTTCAGATCCTGATCTTTCTTAATCTGTACAAAATTAATACAACCAATCTCCCCTCATATTACTGAATACTACTAATCTCCCCTCATATTACTGAACACTGAATACTACTAATCTCCCCTCATACTACTGAATACTGAAAACTACTAATCTCCCCTCATATTACTGAATACTACTAATCTCCCCTCATACTACTGAATACTGAATACTACTAATCTCTCCTCATACTACTGGATACTGAATACTACTAATCTCCCCTCATGCTACTGAATACTGAATACTACTAATCTCCACTCATATTACTGAATACTGAATACTACTAATCTCCCCTCATATTACTGGACACTGAATACAACTAATCTCCCCTCATATTACTGAATACTGAATACTACTAATCTCCCCTCATACTACTGGACACTGAATACTACTAATCTCCCCTCATACTACTGGACACTGAATACTACTAATCTCCCCTCATGCTACTGAATACTGAATACTACTAATCTCCACTCATGCTACTGAATACTGAATACTACTAATCTCCACTCATGCTACTGAATACTGAATACTACTAATCCCCCCTCATATTACTGAATACTACTAATCTCCCCTCATATTACTGAACACTGAATACTACTAATCTCCCCTCATACTACTGAATACTGAATACTACTAATCTCCCCTCATACTACTGAATACTGAATACTACTAATCTCCACTCATACTACTGAATACTGAATACTACTAATCTCCCCTCATATTACTGAATACTACTAATCTGCCCTCATACTACTGGATACTGAATACTACTAATCTCCCCTCATGCTACTGAATACTGAATACTACTAATCTCCACTCATGCTACTGAATACTGAATACGACTAATCCCCCCTCATATTACTGAATACTACTAATCTCCCCTCATATTACTGAACACTGAATACTACTAATCTCCCCTCATACTACTGAATACTGAATACTACTAATCTCCACTCATGCTACTGAATACTGAATACTACTAATCTCCCCTCATATTACTGAATACTACTAATCTGCCCTCATACTACTGGATACTGAATACTACTAATCTCCCCTCATACTACTGAATACTGAATACTACTAATCTCCCCTCATATTACTGAATACTACTAATCTGCCCTCATACTACTGGATACTGAATACTACTAATCTCCCCTCATACTACTGAATACTGAATACTACTAATCTCCCCTCATACTACTGGACACTGAATACTACTAATCTCCCCTCATGCTACTGGATACTGAATACTACTAATCTCCCCTCATACTACTGAATACTGAATACTACTAATCTCCCCTCATACTACTGAATACTGAATACTACTAATCTCCCCTCATATTACTTGATACTGAATACTACTAATCTCCCCTCATACTACTTGATACTGAATACTACTAATCTCCCCTCATACTACTGAATACTACTAATCTCCCCTCATACTACTGAATACTGAATACTACTAATCTCCCCTCATATTACTGAATACTACTAATCTGCCCTCATACTACTGGATACTGAATACTACTAATCTCCCCTCATACTACTGAATACTGAATACTACTAATCTCCCCTCATACTACTGGACACTGAATACTACTAATCTCCCCTCATGCTACTGGATACTGAATACTACTAATCTCCCCTCATACTACTGAATACTGAATACTACTAATCTCCCCTCATACTACTGGATACTGAATACTACTAATCTCCCCTCATATTCCTTGATACTGAATACTACTAATCTCCCCTCATACTACTTGATACTGAATACTACTAATCTCCCCTCATACTACTGAATACTACTAATCTCCCCTCATACTACTGAATACTGAATACTACTAATCTCCCCTCATATTACTGAATACTACTAATCTGCCCTCATACTACTGGATACTGAATACTACTAATCTCCCCTCATGCTACTGAATACTGAATACTACTAATCTCCCCTCATACTACTGAATACTGAATACTACTAATCTCCCCTCATACTACTTGATACTGAATACTACTAATCTCCCCTCATACTACTTGATACTGAATACTACTAATCTCCCCTCATACTACTGAATACTACTAATCTCCCATCATACTACTGAATACTGAATACTACTAATCTCCCTTCATACTACTGGACACTGAATACTACTAATCTCCCATCATACTACTGAATACTGAATACTACTAATCTTCCCTCATATTACTGAATACTGAATACTACTAATCTCCCCTCATACTACTGAATACTGAATACTACTAATCTCCACTCATGCTACTGGATACTGAATACTACTAATCTCCCCTCATATTACTGATTACTGAATACTACTAATCTCCCCTCATACTACTGAACACTGAATACTACTAATCTCCCTTTACTGTTACCAGGGTCGGACTGGCCCGCCGAGAAGTCGGGCTATCCTCCGGTAGGCCCCGATCCTGAAGGCTTCCCTCTTTGTTGGTGGGGTGAGCGGACACTTTAAAAAAAATAAACAAAAAAACATACTCACGTGATCGTGGTGCCGACGCCCCTCCTCCCTTCTCTCTGCTCCATCCGCACTGAATGTCGGGCGTGACGTCATCACGCCCAAGGTTCAGTGAAGAGTGGCGCAGAGAGGAGTCACAAGAAGAAAGAAGGCAGAAGAAGAGAAGAAAAGAGAAGGAAGAAGCCGATAGAAAAGGTAGGTGAATGAACGGAAGCAAGGGGGTAGCAAAGACAGTATAGGCAGCATAGCAAGTGTAAAGGGGAGAGCAAAGATAGCATGGCAGAGTGTGAAGAGGGGCAAAGGCAGCATGGCAGCGAGTGAAGGGGGAGCAAAGGCAGCACGGCAGAGAGTGAAGGGGGGCCAAAGCAGCATGGCAGAATGTGAAGGGGGCCAAAACAGCATGGCAGATTGTGAAGGGGGGCCAAAGCAGCATGGCAGAGTGTGAAGGGGGGCCAAAGCAGCATGGCAGAGTGTGAAGGGGGGGGCAAAGCAGCAGGGCAGAGTGTGAAGGGGGGGCCAAAGCAGCATGGCAGAGTGTGAAGAGGGGCCAAAGCAGCATGGCAGGGTGTGAAGGGGGCCAAAACAGCATGGCAGAATGTGAAGGGGGGCCAAAGCAGCATGGCAGAGTGTGAAGGGGGGCCAAAGCAGCGTGGCAGAGTGTGAAGGGGGGGGGAAGCAGCATGGTAGAGCGTGAAGGGGGGGGGGCCAAAGCAGCATGGCAGAGTGTGAAGAGGGGCCAAAGCAGCATGGCACAGGGTGATGAAAGGGGGCCAGGAGAAGGGGGGAGCAAAAGCAGCAAGGCACAGGGTGATGAAAGGGGGCCAGGAGAAGGGGAGGCAAAAGCAGCATGGTGGGCACAGTAGAAATATCTATTTGAAACCCATAGCATGAAGAGGAACTTGCAACACCCAGCTATTTCCTTATTACAACTGCACTAGGGACAACACATACACAGTCCTCTCACGCATAATTCTTAAATTTTAGGAGATTTAGAAAACCATGCCTAATGCCACAACAGAATTAAATGTTTGAAACCCTTGAAGTGAAGAGGAAGTTGCAATACCCAGCTGGTTGCTGCTTATACACCCACACACAATTCTTATATTTACTAAGACATTTAGAAAATTATGCCTAATGACAGAAGAGAATTAAGTTTCTGAAATGTGAAAACATTGGATGGAAGAGGAAGAAGATGAAACACCTAATGGAACCACTAGGGCAGACACAGAAAACCAAACTCAATTTTTAAATGTAAGTGATTTGGAAAACCATGCTTAAAGTGACTCTCTGGAACACACCTTAAGAATTAGGATCAAACTTGCTGTGCACTGAAGGTTTTATTTTTGTAAAATATTTTTTTATTTAAAAGTAAACCAATACCATCCAGGTTTAACATACAACAGTGTATCAAAGCTGTAAATGGGTAAATGCAACACAGAACTACACAGTGGTTTGGTAATACAACATACACTGAGCAGGTAATAAGACAAGACTTAATAAAGTGTAGCTGAGTGTCTGGACATTAATACAATAAACCTTGAATTGCTTGTAGCATTCGTAACAGTCGAGGAAGACACAAAGGTACATTCGAATAAATCACATAGTATCTTGCATTTGAGAGTGAGGAACGACATAGAAGTACACAAATATAATAACAAATAGAGATAGGGAACAAGGGGGGCATGGAATATCGGGGAGGGGGTAGGTAGAGGAAAGATTGTGAATGCTATCCTCTCCTAGGGTCCAGGGGAGGTAGCATAGGAAGATTGGGACTACAATTATGTTCGACCAGCTCATGATTGTGTGGATTATATGGAATTAAATAGTGTAGAGTCTATAAATTCCAACCAACTGCTCTAAGTGGCACAGAAGGCTGCAAATTGTCAGCAGAGGAAATGATGATGTCATCCATACTCCAAAAATATTCTATCCTGGTAAACTACTCTTTCAAAGTAGTAGGGGGAAGAGAGCGCGAGTGAACCGGGATTACTGCTTTTGCAGCACAGTTAAGTCGGTTTAAAAGATATTTTTGCATTGGGATAGTGGCATAGAGATCTAATTAAGGAGCCATAAACATGGAGTCTCTGGAATTTCCCCTCCCAGTACAGTTTTTGAAATTGAAATTACACCACTCCAACAGTTGCATACTTTAGAGCACTCCCACCAGATGTGGAGAGGTGATCCCATGGCCTCGTTACACCTCCAACATGTATTAGGGATCCCTGTGAACATTCTCACCAAGACTCTTGGACAGCAATTCCATCTGGTCAACACTTTATATTGGGCATCCAGGACCTGTACGCTAACCGTGCCTGGGTGGCACAAAATATGTCTGCCCAGTCATTTTCCCCAACTGCACCACCAACGTCCTGTTCCCAATCTCTCGCAAATTTCGGGAGAGCGTCAACCAGTTTCTCCATAAGCACGTGGGATGGACAAGCAGAGGATGCAGACTGTGTACTCAAGTTAATAATTTTTATATATAATTTATTTCATTTGTTGCATTGCCTGACTGAAATAATTGCCACCTTTGAATGTATAATGTTGAATGTATTTAGGGAATATAATACTGATAATAATTATGTATTAATATTACCAAAGAAAATGCGCTTCACATGTAGCATAGTTGTTCAGTCCGTGAGTTAATAAATTAATTTATGCTTGCAAACAATTGTGCGAGGATGCAGAATTATTCTAATATTGTTTATTAATTTATTTCATATGTTACTGTTAAGTATTAATCTGTGTCTTTATTGCAGGTTCCAACTTTTTGCTAAACTGCTACTACTACGTAAATAAATATACAACAGTTAAAACGTAACTTTTTTTCTGCAAACCAATTGCTTCATGTGTACTATACTTCATACTTGCCTACTTTTTAAATCTGTACTCCGGGAGATCAGAGTACAGATCATGTGACAGAGGGTAGGAGGGGGCGTGATTACGTCATCACGTCACTATAGCTCCACCCCTACAATAAAATACAGAAATTCAAGCTATTGAACAGTAAGGGTTAACAACGTGATTAAGCCAACGAGATTAAGTCCTGGAGGACTCCCTGAAATTCGTTAGAGTAAGCAAGTATGAATACTTGCTGTTTGTCTACTCCTTAAATGTGGTGTGCACAGGAGGGTTTGAGGGTTTGTTATTATTACAATAATATCATGATATATTCATTAAAGGGAATTTTTAGTTGCTATTTCTAAATGTGATGTAATGTTTTCTTTTATTTGTAGAATACATCTAACTTCAACATGCATGAATTCCATAGTACAGTTTTCTTCAAAAATGAAATGTCATCAGTTTTCAGAGTAGAATTTCATTTTACTGCAAAACGCTCGCAAGAAAATCTGAAAATACAGCACAACAGTGACACCAACTGGAAATATGAAGGAAACACAACTATCTACACTCAAGAACATGATTACTATATTTTTTAAATAAATATTACTTCGATATCTAACATCAGAAGAACCACATAGGCACAATTTCACAGTTCATCAAATGAGAATTACAGAAAATACTTGCAGAGCGGCACTGCAATTGCTCATGAACACAATTCCTTGCAGGTAATTGAATATTTTTGTGATTGCCTGCTGGTACAGATGAGCGAATCTCCTGTAGTTTGGTTCATGTAAAAATTATATTCAGTGAATTTATTTACAAATGTTTTTTACTTGTTAAAACAAACAAAAATCTAATTCAGACTATAAAATAATATTGCTAATATAAATTAAATCACTATGTTATAATTTTTTATGTTTCTTACATAATTTGATGATAAACAATAAAAAAAAATTAAAAGTTTTATTCAAATCCAACATTTATGGAATCCAAAACCTGTGAGATCCGACAACACAACAATGAAGTTTTGCCTCGATTCACATCCGAGGACGAACGAAAGCACCGAGACGGTTCGCAAGCCTACTGGGATCCCCTAAATTCGGGTGGGTTCGGTTTTCAGAAAACCGAGCCTGAGCATCTATAGTTATAAGGAGAAGATGCAGCTAAGGGCCCCAGTCTTTTAAAAGTAATTCTCATTGCTATAACCAGCCAGGGTCATATGCTGGTGATCCGCTTGACCATAAAGTAGAGTCAGCGTTTACATCAGGAGTAGAGAAAGCCAACATAGCATATTCAACTGCTTGGGGTTATTGACCACCAAAAAAAAGGCTCTTGGTTTTAAATTTGTTTTCGTTACTGGTGTTAAGGCACCACCTACTGAAAAGCCCTGAGAGTTTAGAAGCATCACAGGATTATTAGATTGTGAGGCTGACATCTGACTGTTAACTCTTCATATAGATTGGTAACTTGAGACATGAGAATTTGTAGTGTTTTAAGGTGTCAAAAAACATTGAATTTTACCATTTTTGTACCTTCACTGAGTACTGGAGTGCCGGTGATACATTCACTTACTCCCACTGTGGACATTTGGTCTGAAATAAACTATTAACCGAGTCTGCAAATATATAAAGCTGCAGTGTTTTATAGATTACTAGAGGATTCCTGTTTTCTCTTTGTATTACACCACCAAAAAATAGTCTTTTGTTAATGAGGTAGTGGCACGATGCCATTGGCATTGGGGCCAGGTGTAGACAAATGAAAAAACAAAAGAGAGCAGACAAAGTGAAGACAGATTAAAACAATCTCATCAGTTTCCTCAAAGCCTGTACATAGTGATAACATCAGACTATATATAACATGTGCATTCCTCTTTACTAGGTATAATTAAGCAAATACAATGTTGTCATTCACTGATGAACACATAAGAGCAACACAAGTCCACAATTACTAGGTTACAATACACATCTTAAAATATGGCAGCTATTAACCAATGTGTAGTTTATAACTCAGAAATAATTACTGTAGTCTATTTATTAAATTTATTTTAAATCTAAAAAAAATATTTATTTATTGCCTCACATTTCATGTATTTCACTCTGATAATAGTACTAATGAGATACGCAACCTACGATGTACTAATTTTACTTTATATGACTACTTATGGCCTACAACGTTACTAAAACCATATCCCGTGATCTATGGACTGCAAAGTTCTTAGGAAAAAACACATGTTAATAGTTAACTTAGGAAATTAATTCACTTAGAAATTAATCAATGTCATTACTATGATTATTTTAATTACGTTTTAGATCTGTTGTAAATCTGTAGAAAAATGCTGAAATGGCACTAGATTAAAATAGAACAAAGCAGAGCTGCAATTTATTTTCCTTTTCCACAAAGTATTAATTTTGTGAGTAGAAAAAGCAGAGGCTGTATAGTTTATAATATGTAGAGAATACGTCTTGTCTGTATATTGATTTTTTTATAGACATTTACAGAAAAGCAACCATAATAGAAAACTTTTTTTCTCTGTTACATTCGCCTTTTTTTAGTGGAATATATAAAAATGTATTATTACTAAATAGTCATGAGTAAAAGTTTCAAAACCGTTCCATTGAATATTCACCTCATTACTCATTTTAGTGCAAAATGTTGCGCATTCTCCATTGGAATTTCGCCTTGAGGTCTCATTCACATGTATTCAATTAAAAATATATGAAAACCAAAGTGTGCCTTAAATGTGTTTTAATTGTCTGTTTTTTAACGCATGTGCTCATCTCTAAAAATTACATAGTCTGAAGGGAAACTAAAGTCACACTTTTTTTGTGTTACAAAATATATTGTATCTTATTGTATATATTAAATATAATAAAATATTGATTTGCTATATAACCTGGATCTAAAGATTTTGCATAAAATTTTGCAAAACATGTAAAATATGTGAATGCTACAATAAACACCACAACCAAGAAAGCATACATGTATATATAATTAAACAATAGCAAACAAGTGACCCTTTCGAGCTACAAATGCACAAAGGCTTCATCCCCACTGGCCTCAATTTTGTGTATTGTACTAGTGTTTTTAATGCTAGTATAAAGCATGTAAACATGTCTGAAAATGGAACCCATTGTTTCCACTGACCTTTTACCCACTTGCCTTGTTACTTGCTGTCATAATTATGGCTTTATCAGAAGTTAAGAAAATTATATCTTAAGGTGGTCCCTTCCAATGATAAGAATTATGTTTAACATGTGAAGTCATTGGGCCTGATTCATTAAGGAAAGTAAGGCAAAAAAATTAGTACTTTTTTCCTGGACAAAACCAGGTTACAATGCAAGGGGAGTGAATTAGATTATTATTTTTAAAGATGGGCGGGCTCGGTTTCCTGAGATCCGAACCCGCCCGAACTTCACCTATCCAAGTACAGAGCCGAGCAGGCTCGGTACTCTCGCTCCAATTTGGATTCAAAATCGAGGCAAAACTTCATTGTGACGTCGTCGGATCTCGGAGCTCGGTTCTTGCGATATTTGAAAATCCATAAATACCCACCTCCACAGCAATCCATTGTCATTTGACAGAGGGAGAGAGAAGGGTTAGGTCACAGGCAACATTAGAACAGGGACAAAGAAATTATTCTTGCAATTCTTATTGCAATTCTTCTAGCAATTCTTCTAGTAATTGTTATAGAGGTAAGAGAGGAGGATAGAGGCATCTTTGCAAATATTACCAACTTTTTGGAGTGTCATATTTCCTCCTACAGAAACTATTTTCTGGCTGCAGAGAGTACTATCTAGCAGCACTATCTTTTTAATATGTTGCACTACAAGTGCTTTGGGTTGTCCCATATTCCCCAGTGTGAAACAACAATTTTTCTGGTGTTGAAAGTCTTATCTAGCAGCACTATCTTTTTAATATTTTGCACTACAAGTGCTTTGGAGTGTCCCATATTCCCCAGTGTGAACAAACAATTTTCTAGTGTTGAAAGTGTTATCAGCAGCACTAATTATTTAATATTTTGCACTACAAGTACTTTGGGCTCATTAAAATGGATTCAAAGCAGTCCACATATGAGCAGGATCAGCAAGCAGGTGCTGGCACCAGCCCCAGGGCCGGATTAACGGAATGGAGGCCCCTGGGCTAATGGGGCCCCCATTCCCCCGTAAGGCCCCCCCCCCCGTTAGCAGCCTGGTCCCCCTGTTAGCCGACCGCCCCCCCCCCCCCTCTCCCCTCCAAGCGCTTACCTTCTCCTCTCCTGTCACTGCAGTCCTCCTTCCGCGGCGCGCTGTGAGCTCCTTACTGAGGAGATCTTGTGACACTCTCGCGAGATCTTCTCAGTAAGGAGATTACTGAGCGCCAGAGAAGGAGGACTGCAGTGACAGAGCTCAGCATTGATCGGGCCGGGGGCGCCCCCGCCCCCGTCCCGATCAATACCTCTGCTGAACTCTGTCAAGGGCCCCCTGGATGCCCGAGGCCCCTGGGCTGTAGCCCAGTTAGACCTCGGGTTAATCCGGCCCTGACCAGCCCTGATGGTAGTCTTCCCTGTACGTCATCTGGTAAAGCCTATGTAAAAGTACATAGTCTTTTTAAATCAGAAGAAAAAAACACACCCCCAAACAAATAAGTATAAGTGTAGGGTGCAATCTACCCCCAAATAGGAAAGGGACTTGGGGCATTTCTATATCACGTACAGTCTTGAAAGGCTGCTGTTTTGTCAATTTCACGATAAGGGTAGGGTGTCTAACACAGACTGACACCAAACTGCCTTTGTCCATTTCTATTTATATTGTACAGTCTATACCGGCTGATTTCTTTCTATTTAAGTACAAGTGAAGGGTGTAATATACAGACAGATACCAAACTGCCTTTGTCCATTTTTATTTTATTGTTCAGTCTATGCAGGCTGCTTTTTTTCTATTTAACTACAAGTGGAGGGGGGGCTGATGCAGACAGAAACCAAACTGCCTTTGTCCATTTCTATTTATATTCTACAGTCCAGACCAGCTGTATTGTTTTCTATTTCACTACTAGTGGAGAAGGGGGTCTGATACAGACAGAAAAAAACTGCCTTTGTCCATTTCTATTTCTATTGTACAGTCTATGCAGGCCGTCTTGTTTTCTATCTAAGTACAAGTGGAGGGGGGGGGGGAGGGGGCTAACACATACTAACACCAAACTGCATTTGTCCATTTCTATTTATATTCTACAGTCTATACCGGCTGAATTGTTTTCTATTTTACTACTAGTGGAGAAGGGGGACTGATACAGACAGAAATCAAACTGCCTTTGTCCATTTCTATTTATATTTTACAGTCCATACCAGCTGTTTTTTTTCTATTTAACTACAAGCGGAGGGTAGGGGGCTAACACAGACTGACACCAAACTGCCTTTGTCCATTTCTATTTAACGTACAGTCAATGCAGGCTGATTTTTTTCTATTTAACTACAAGTGGAGGGTGTAATAGACACCCAAAGACGATGGCTACATTGCCAATAGTCAAGGATGGAGAGGAAGACAACCAGGTTTGTCTGTATAATTTGCGGGCAACTGTTAGAATTAAGGACGGCCTACCAGGGATTAAACTGTTTTTTTCAAAATTTATTAGCTTTAGAATTACTTCACTTATCCAAGAAACAGGTGGAGCACTAAATTAGGTTATTATAGCCCAAAAAAATAGTATTTTTTACAAAAATAGCAAAACAAAACCAAAACACGCAAGGGCGGTTTTGCCAAAACCAAAACCAAAACACGAAGGTAATCCAGATCCAAAACCAAAACACGGGGGTCAGTGACCATCTCTAATTATTTTGCACATAAAATATATACTGTCTGTTTTTTCATGTAGCACAGAAATACTTGATAGCTTTATTTTTACACTGAAATTTAAAGTTGATCTAGGACATGCTCTACCACAATAATAAATCTGTCCTCACATTTTAAATTTACCTCCCCCTCCGAAACAACATGGTTTTGCCAAGGTTCAAAGTTACTCAATTTTGCTTTACTTTCCTTAATGAATCAGGCCCACTGATTGTAAGCAATCTATGGAATAATGGATGCTGAAATCTAATTCAAAGGCCTGTGTTGTGCCCCCTAGCTTGAATGTTTATTTGAAGAGGCCTTGTGTCCCTAGCCACAAAAACTGCCTGTCAACTAGGGTTTATAGCGCAGCTCCCAGTTATTGTGACTACAAACATTGTGGTCACTTCCACTTCCAGTGCATTACATTTCCTGTAGGGAAAAAACATCAAAAAAATACTTTTCATAATCAATGTTTGAGGAAATCTCTACATATTTGTAGCTAGTGGAGGCAGTCACATAACATGTGTCATCTATAAATACCAGCTGCATTAGGAAGCTATACAGAAAATGCATCTTCCCAAGAAATCCACCTAATATAGTCATGTTTCCTATACATATGTGCAGAAACCTATAACCTGTGCAGTGGACGTAATATTATATCTCTGTTATGTTCCATAAAAGAGACATTATAGTTATAGGATTCATTATTATAACTGATGTTGAACAAAGTCTAATTCAGGGAATCACTTGACTCAAGCTAGCAGTGTCTGAACTCACTTCACAGGTGACTATTTCGAATGGTTTCAGCACCTTGCACAACACAGAAAGTATTTTCTACTGCCCTTGAGTAAAATACATCCCCCCTCTTTTCCAATGTCATGGATTGTGGAGTAAGCGCGGATGGCTTTTCGCTGTTCCTCCATCCGCAGAAACATATACAGGGTAGAATTCCACCTTGTCACAATCTCTTGCTTCAGTTGCTGGCAGGGCAAATTAAATTGCTCTTGTAGCTGTTGCAAAGTCCTACATGCTATTGCTGAATTCCAGATATGTCCAGCTATTTCACGGGCCACAGACAGCATCTCCTGCATGTCCCTGTCATTTTTTAAAAAGTTCTGCACTACCAAGTTTATTGTGTGAGCAAAACGGGGAATGTTATTGAATTCACCCAGCTGTAATGTTCTCACAATATTGGTGGCATTATCAGAAAAGACATATCCTGAGGAGAGTCCAAGCGGAAGAAGCCATGTTGCATTGACATTTCTTAGTTTTTACAACAGATTGTCAGCTGTATGCCTCTTAGTGAAGCCAGTAATACACAGAGTAGCCTGCCTCTGAAAAATGTGACGTACTTGGGTACATGCTACTGCTGTTCCTGCTGGTGAAGGCGAGTCACCAACCCAGTGGGCTGTCACAGTCATATAATCTTTAGTTTGCCCAATTCCGCTTGTCCACATATCTGTGGTTAAGTGTACAATGGGTAGAATGGCATTTAATAGCCCAATAATTAAATTTTTCGAACCTTCTGGTAGAGGTGAGGAATAGCTTTTCTAGTAAAATGGTATTGTGATGGAATTTGGTAACTGGGACACAAGACCTCAAGTAATTGTCTAAAACCAGCTGCATTAATAGTGGATATTGGACGCAGATCTAATACGAGTATAGTCACCATGGCGTCTGTGATCCACTTTGCGACTGAGTGACAACTTTCATACTTCCTCTTGCAAAGGATTGTTTAACAGTTAATTGTTGTAAACTACTAGTAGTCTTCTTCTTGGTCTGCTTCTGGGATGAAGATTCACCCCCAGCAACAGCAGCAGCAACAGTGGGACTAACGCTCAAGAATTCTTCCGAGGAATTCAGGATAGTGGAGGAGTCATCTAGCCTTAGCAACTTGGATGCAGGACTAACTCTGATCGCTACTGAGGATATTGATGATGACGGTGCTGTGAGTATAGATTGTAAATCTAGCTGAGAGAAGGGATCTAGCTGATGATGGACTGCTTGTTGTTATTTTTTTAGCATAAGTTTCTGATTTTCCCAACAGCTTGCCATGAGCTCACCTCAAATGGCGTAACATGGATGCGGTTCCTAGATGGTTAAGGTCCCTACCTCTACTGACTGTTGCTTTACAAACGCTACAAATGGCTAGGCAACTGTTGTCAGGATTTGGGTAAAAATAATTACACACATAAGAGGTTGATTTTTTTGGTCTTATGGCATGACAATGGCCTTCTTCTTATCACGTATAAGAACTGCTTCGACTGGTGCAGGACTTACACAAACAACATCATCCTCATCAATATCCTCATTAGCGCTCTTGTCAGCTACACAAATATCCCCCTCATCCTGTTGCAATTCCAAAGTGGCATCCTCAATTTGTGTATCACCGGCTACACTTGGGCTGTTCATGCCCACATCTGCTGAAATGCTGAAAGGGGCCTTCATTATGGGTACACTATCAGACTGGTCAGGACTACACATAGCACTCGTGGATAGACTCTCCTCAAGGATTTGTGTAGTTTCTGAATCTGAACATACATTTCCCTCTAATGACTTACTGTTTTCTTTCAGCTCTGCTTTTACACGTAAAAGTATTTGGACACCACTTTTGGAGTCCGAATGACAAGGTCTTGCTTGGTCATGATTGACCATACAAGAAGATGTCTCAGTGACAGTTGCAGAACTAGCACTCATAGAGAAAGACGAAGGCCTCATTCTTTCCTTGCCACTGCATCTGCTACCCCTCCTTTATATAACACAGTACAAAGTGACTGCAGATTTAAAAGACTAAGCCTGTCAGACCTATTTTTTGTATTTCAGCAATGACAATTAGCAATGGAGCAATGGAGCTCTCCTGAATGTCACTGGAGACTTTGAAGAACACTGCTACCCCTACTTTTTCTTTTCTACCTATGACGCTGCTCAACTGCGCTAGAGACTGCTAAGGACTGTGCTATCCCTTCTGTGTCCCTCTGTGAAATGGCGCTGGATCGCCGTGGAGGGTGGTACCTATAGAATCCAAAGCTCGCAAGATCCGAGATCCGATGACGTAATGACCTTGTGCCTCGTTTTCAATTCCGAGGGCATGCGAAATTACCAAACCGGCTCGGCTCGGTACTCTGATCTGCTAAGTTCGGGTGTGTTCGGTTATAAGGGAACCGAGCCTGAGCAGCTCTACTAGTAACAAAACATATTTGTATTTGATGTGCATTTTCACTTGCATTAGTCCTTAGTTTACATCAGTGGCTATAAGGCCTCAAGGAACAAAGAACATAAAATGCCAGAGACACACTGCTTTAAGTTAAAGCGTGGCCTAGCACTATCAAAGTGTCCCCCCACTGTTATGCAGCCCCCTCCCTGTTATGCCATAGACTCATTGCTATAAGTAAGGAAATAAATCTTTATTACATGTATTAAAAACAATCAGAGGAAAGACTATCTATTTAAAACCATTTAAAACATTGGCAGATGCAAGCCAATCACATAAAGTTGGAATGCAAGATGTTTAGTAGCTAGATATTTATTGTACTTATTGTTATGTCTGCTCCCCACTATGTACCCCCTTTTTGTTCCCTTCTCTTTTATGTGCCAAATTATAAAAGTACAATTAGTATATTTCACTATGCAGGAAAAGCACAATTACAAAATGTAAACTTAAATATCTTGGTACTCATTGTAAATGTATAAGCTGCTGGGGTTAGGGAGAGGTAACAGATGTCACACAAGGCATTGTGGCATTGGGTGGTACTGGTTTCCTGTTAGCTCTCATTGAGTAAATGTATCTGTGTTTCACACCATGAAGTGTCATCTCCTGCTGTCATTACACACTTCCAGTCATTATGGGCTCATTTATTATTAGAAGCTTTAGTTTAATATTTAGTACATTTATCTCCATATTTTTTTCCATGAAGTTGTTTTATAAATGTTGTACATCGATCTTATTTAAAATAATATATAAAACCCATGCTATACAGTTGCGTAACTTGAAATTATGGGTCTCTATAGAAATGTTTTTAAGACCATCATGATGGTCTTCAAATTCAGATTTATACAAAGCTTCACTGTCACTTGGAGCATTATAGTTCTGCCCCCTCCTTGAAGCTCTGGATAATTCTCTGCGCAGCCATTTTTCCCAGGACCCTGTGGCTAAAAACTGTATGTCTTTGAGACATTGAATGGTAGCAGTGATTATGGTGATTGTGGTTTCTGATTGGTCCTCCCGACCTGCACACCCCTTCTGCAGACATTTTAAAGTTGTCAACGAAATTTATCACCACTTTCAGTTGAAGTGAAGCTTTAATTCAATGTAACTTATGAGTCTGAAGCGATATGTAGCTAGTCATAGACGCCCCATAGGTGCACAACTTGGAGCCTAGAATATGTATGTGTTTTCCTCTGGATTCCAAAATAACTACTGCATGCTACTGGGCCCTTTGTGGCTGCATGGCAGTATTTAATCCTTTGGCACTAAGATGAGCACTCAAGAGCTCTCTACAGAAATGCCTTAGAGGGTGACACCCAGCCCAACTCGCACAGGAAGACAGACAATCCTTGTCTAGTGAATTTTATTTTATTTTATTTAATAAATTTATTTAAAATGATTGTTTTTCCAGATATATCCCGTTTGTCAGACATCCATCTTTTTTAAAATTAATACACAGCATGCATCATAGACACTTTCCAAAAAATAACTATAGAAACAGAATAAATCACTAATTTTAAAATAGGGCTTTGAAAAGGAGATAATTCTCTTTATGTATTATAGTTGAAATGACTGATAAATGAATGTGAGTACTCTGCTCACCTGTCTTGTGCTATTTAAAGCTGGAGTTTGATATTATACTCTTATGAATGCATCTTGAAAGAGATATTGTTTCAAGTAGTATGTGTGTGGTGAATAAAGCAAAAAGCTGAGTGTAAGCCTAAAAAACAGAATTCTTCATAGTTCATCAAACCTCCAATTTTGCTCTGACCAGGAGCAAAACAGTCCATTGCAGCTCCCCATAGCAAAATGTGTATAGGGGCCAAGCTGTTCTTACCTTCCCGTCCCCATTAAGAGCATTCAAAGCATGTGTGCATCTGCTCAGAAGAGGCTCTCTGTTACCGGGCCACCATCACCTCTAGGCCCAGTAGCCACTGCACCTCTTACTGTTATAACCCTGGCTCTGAATGTTCTTTTTAAAGTATTACCTGTCTGTTAAGCATAGTAAAGTTTGCCATTTTCTGGGCTAAACTGATATCCCACTTTTCCTTTTAAAGTGTACGTTTCTTCAACACACAGTGGATGCAGCTATTTTGTGGACACAATTTACTAAAAACTAGTGATATCACTAAGACATGAGACACAGAGTCAGTGGTGGTCCACCCTCTTCGTTGGTGGGGGTAGCAGGCCCTTAAAAAAAATACTCACCTGTTCGCTGTGTTGGCACTCCTCCTCCCTGCTCCGTCCGCACAGAATGTCAGGCGTGAAGTCATCATGCCCAACATTCAGTGAGGAGCGGCACAGAGAGGAGTCGGCAAGAAGCAAGAAGAGAAGAAAAGAGAAGAAAGAAGCCGATAGAAAAGGTAAGTGAAGAAACGGAAGCAAGGGGGAGCAAAGGCAGCATGGCTCAGTGTTTTGAGGGGCAAAAGTAGCATGGCAAAGTGTTTTGTGGGGCAAAAGCAGCATGGCACAGTGCTTTGAGTGTCAAAAACAGCATGGCACAGTGTGAAGGGAGCAAGAACAGCATGGCACAGTATGAATGGGTAAAAGCAGTATGACACAGTGTAAAGGGGGTAAAAACCGCATGACATAGTATGAAGAGGGGTAAAAGCAGCATGGCATAAAACTCTTTCTTAGAACGTAATCTAGTTTTGTATACCTCTTTTATTTGAGTATTAAATGCGTGAAATATTAAACTACCTTTCGGTATATCTTTTTGTATACTTAAAACCATCATTAGGACAGAGAACCGGTTGTTAATTTATTTGAATCCCACCACTGCACAGAGTTCCTAGTGAGGGGATAGTTTGAAGTTTAGTTCTGATTCACTTTGTGGAGATATCCCTCTTGCTTTAAATTAGTGTTATACAGCTTGTAGTACCAGATAGATAGATAGATAGATAGATAGATAGATAGATAGATAGATGGGAGATAGGTAGGTAGACAGATCTCACAGACGCGTAGTAATGAAAGAATATATAAATAGGACAGATATGTGACCAGGAAGTGGAGGTAGAATATTGAGAAAAAAATAAGAAAAAGTATTGAGATATTCTGAGTGACTACAAGTTAATTAATTGCAAGTATTACTACTAAGAAGTAAACATACAGTATATAATCAACAAACCTGTTGATTTGTTATTGTGATTATAACCAAAGCTTAGTATCCATACCTCCCAACTGTCCCGATTTAGGCAGGACAGTCCCTATTTGTGTGCTTTGTCCCAATGGGGACGGCTTTGTCCTGCTCGGGTCAGAATGTTGAGAGGTAAATCCATTCACTGCTGCTCTGCATAGTACTGGAAGCGCGCGGCAATGAAAGGGTGTTTTGTGGACAGGAGAGGATGTTAAGGGGGAGCCTAGCACTATCAGAGTGAGTGCCCCCCACTGTTATGCAGACATGCCCCCTTACATCAACTGTCACGCTTTAAAGTCTTCCAGCATTGGGAGGTATGGGTGATCAAGGGCTCTGTTTCAAGGAGAGGTTTGAGTGGCTTGGATAAAGTTATTTGGATAACATGGTTGAAGTACATTCATCTTTTATAGGTTAGCATAAAAAAAAATTACAACTTGATTTTCAAAGTTACAGAAACACATTTGAGGCCAGTTAAAAATATATTAATAATATGATAAGAGTAAAATATTCTACAACTTTTTTTCAGTATATCCAGCTGTGTTATTGAATATTGCAAGGAAAGTAAACACACATAGTAACTTCACATATGCTTCTAATTTATTGCTTTTAGTTTTTACATTGTATTTTTTAGCCTGCATTATAGCTGTAGTTCAACAGCTGGTGAACCACAGGTTGTATATGTCTGCTCCATGGACTTCAAAAAGATGGAGCTGGCTCAGACAGGAGCTAAATGTGCTTTTCAGCTGATATCATTTATTTTGATGTAAGATGGATATGAGTTACTTGACAGTAATTTTTCCTTTTGATTCTGGCTTCATGAATAACTATGCAAAAATGCTAACTGTCTAGCATTATAAACATAATAAGGTAACATAAGGACAGTATAAAAAATACTTTTGAGTTTTACTAAAGTTGAACATCTACAATAATATATTTATTTTACCATAATGTTTCCACATTCAAAACTGTGGCCTAGAGATAAATACTATATTATAATATTTTGATATTAATTTTATAAAATAATTATTTATTTTTATGATATCTAAGAACATTTACTATATTACTTTCCAGTATAATGAATTTATCATTAATAAATCCAAGCTAGTGTTTCATGTTATGAACCATTATCTACTATAAGCGCCATTTTTTTTCCTATTTATAAAAATGATTTTAATAGGTTGGTGCTATGATTGTACCCATTGCTATACCATACTTTCAGCAAGAGTGAATTTACCTAAGGCACAATAATCTGCTCACGTTTTTAGCATTTTTTTCCCCGTTGCCATAATCCAAGCTTAATTAAATAAATAACTGTAGCTGACATCAAAGTTGTTTTAAATGCCAATGGCACCCTGCGGATGGCTGTTAGTGATGGCTGCATTTTAGATCAACTCTGTGCCCTACTAACACCTAATCATCTTTTCACAAATATAAAAAGTTAAAAATGTATATAGTCAGTGGGAAATGACAGAGAAGTACCAAGGAGTGTTACCACACCAAGGACAGGGTTGTTTTGAAGATCTCCTGGAATACCATCCTCAATATAGTCACTGGACCCATCCTCCACTGACCCTTCTTTGGTGATCTATGCAACCTCCTAGGTGACAGCAGTTGCCACCACAATTTCTGCGTACATGGGTGTCCTAGCTCTTTGTCCAGTAGCGAGCCTGATGCCAAAGAAAGATACCAGGCACACAGCTACCCCAAGATGGCACATGACCATAGGAGCACCCATGCAGCACAAGAGTGACAATCTTTCCCAGGTCCAGGAGAAGGTCCAGTCGAGATAAATGGTGAAGGACAGTCATGGTTGCCAGCTGATGACCGTCTTGCCAGTTCTATAGTTACTGGTTCGTCTTTCATGTCTGATGAAAGATGAACCTTCTCATTCCAACTCATTCCAGAAATGCCAGTTTGTCACTCACCGGACTGTGAGTGCTACTTCCAAGGTAGCTAGGAACCGTGTCCGTCCATTATTATGAGGTACTGCGCGTGTGCAGTCCCTTTTAACCTTCAGTTCTGTTCCTTTAACTTAATTGGCTGATCAGGCAACTCGCCGTATATTAAGCACCTGTGGTCAATACCACGTTGCCTGATCTTGGAGTCTCATGGAGTCTCATTCCTCATGAGTCTCTGAAGGTGTTCCAGTGCCTCCTCGTGTGTTCAGCTGATGCTGATTCCTGTTTGCCGTTTGTGGTTTCCAGACCACTTCTATTCCTCGTGTTTCCTAGTGACTCCAGCAGCTGATTCCTATCCGCTGCCTCCGTGTATCTACAGCTACAGATTACTGCAAACTCTCCTGTGTTTCTTGTGACTCCAGCAGCTGATTCCTATCCGCTGCCTCCGTGTATCTACAGCTACAGATTACTGCAAACTCTCCTGTGTTTCATCGTGACTCCAGCAGCTGATTCCTATCCGCTGCCTCCGTGTATCTACAGTTACAGATTACTGCAAACTCTCCTGTGTTACATCGCTACTGTTCCAGCTGATTCCTGTTCGCTACTTCAGCGTGTCTACAGAGTCTGCTCGTCTCAGCGCTACAGTCTGCATTCTACCTGCCATCAGCTGACCCGCTGCCTACTGCTTCTACAGTGTGTCCATTTGTGTCAACTCGCCTGTTGCATCGAGTCTACGCTCCTCGGCTTCCAGCTTTGCTACATCGCTTCAACTCTCCCGTGGTCTCCTGCTGTTCTATTCAATATACTACTGCTTCCTGAGTATTTGTCATCTTTGCTGGCCTACCTACAGTGCGCTGCACCTACCTGCCGCTTCCATTCTGCAAGGACTTCGCATCTCGTCTGTTCCCGGCCGCTCAGGTATCCCTGCAGCTATCCCTAACAGCTATCCCTAACAGCCTGCTCATCTGAACCACGGTATGCATACTTCTCATTGACTGTGCTGGTGTATTGCATATCCATCTGGACTGAGTTGTTCTCCTCCGGAGTTTCCATCCTCTGAGACTATTGCTATTATTGACTGTGTTTCCTTTGCTGGACTATTTGAGTGACTTTGTTTATCTGTGCAGCGCTGTTCATTCATTATTATCATTGTGTGCAGTTCAACGTGGGATCAAGTTCAGTGTACCCGTGTAGACTCTGCATAGCATTTATCTCCTCGTGTCCTTCCTCACATATATATTCAGTGGTACAACTTGCTAGAGGCAGACCACTGATTCCTGTTTCCCTGTGTCACCAGTTGCATATATCCTCTCACATAAGCAGTGGTACAACTTGCTACTCGCAGACCACTGACTTCCCCGTTACCTTCACCTGGATTCCATTCCTTCACTACAGACAGCGGTACAACTTGCTATACGCAGACCGCTGACTTCCACCTCCTTACTACTCCTGGACATTCTTCTCACTATAGCAGTGGTACAACTTGCCGTGCGCAGACCACTGACTACCCTCACGTGTCCTTGTCCATCCAGATCCTCGTGTTCAGTTACCTATTGTTTACCAGTGCTGCTAGTCATAGACTTTCTGAGCATTCTCTAACCATCTGCTGTTTCCAGTTCCATTATCACCCTGCCATCAGAGTATCATATACCAACTCTACTGCTCTGATAAGACCATCAGCAGGTGATACTGGGTAAAGCCTCCTAGTGCCCGTGACACAGTTGCTAATGGCTGCTTTAATATTATTGGCTGATATTAAATCTGCCTTACAGTAGCCACACACACGTTCCCCACCAGCAGCTACAATTCTTATTCCGCTAACAATTGTTGCCCGTACCTCTTAGACTAAAAACTCTCTTGGGCAGTGCTACCTTTATTTTACGTTTCATATTGTTGTATTTATTTATCTGAATAATGATTCCCTCAATGTACAGCGCTACACAATATGTTGAACATTTAGAAATAAAGGATAATAATGAGATTTGTAATATAATATCATAAACACCTATACCTATCAGAGGTTATGAGTGCATTGGCCTAATAATAGTCAGATCAGGTCTACAGGGACACAATTGAATTGGAAACTATTGTTCATGGTCCCTGGCTACTTGCTTGGATAAACATCTGTGAAAAAATTGCCAGGGATCCCAATGCAATGAAAGCTACTGTGTCTGAAGCAAATTAGTTCTAACTGAAGCTGAGGTGAGATGAAAAATAATTTGCAGTGAAGGCCCTCTGTCCCAGTTGGGTAATCATCTGGTGTACACAGCTACCTAGCACAACAGGTGAAGGACTGAAATCAAATGGCTCATGGTATTGTGGAGGTATTCTTGGTGTGGTAAGAACCATGATACTGCACCGGTTTTCAAAAGAGTTTTCTAAGCTCCTTAAAAGAAGAAGAGAGAGTTACTTCCTGAATCAATTTACATCTTATAACAATCTTACAGCATAAGTTTGACAGAAGACTCAGAGTAGTGTTGGTGGATTCCCTCCGCTCTTTTACTGTCTGTGTCTTCTTGCTTGATTTAACTCCCTTCCTCATGTCATGATGCTGCCACTGTTACATGCAGTCACTGTTCTCACTAACTAATCGTATGAGTGGACAGGTCACTGTCTCCCACGAGATTAGCGCAATCATCTCCTGAAAAAATACATAGAGGAGGCAAGGCAGACCCACAAATGGATAAAAGAAATGAGGGTGAAGCTAATGTTCTAGGTCATAATATCAGCCATAAACAGACATGTGTAAGTGTAACAAGGAAGCACCCAGGAAATTTTATGTTTATGATAAGATATAATATAATAATTACAAACACATTACAAACGTTATTAAAATGTGTTTCTACATTAGGCCAGTCATACTGCAATCTTGTTGAGAACACAGAGGTGCATCATGTATATTTAAGCAACTGGGGCTCTTGTCATCAAAATGATAGGTCATTGGGGGACATCTCTGCATAAGCCACATTTTTAATGTGAAAATGGCAGGTATCTGCTTGTTGCATGAGCTTACATTTTCCTACTAGCAATACATTGTCAGAGTCTGTTCATTCTATTTAACTTAGGACCACAGCTTGGTGTAGAAGTTACATCTCAGATGAAAGCTCCAGGCTGGAGAAATATCTGGGACAGATTGTGAGTTGGTTACATTATCCAATCTGTAAGTTAACAATAAATTATTACACTAATCAACAAATTTTAAAATATTCTCTGCATCTGGCATGTGAATATGTGTTTTCGCCTAATTTATAGATGTTAAATTCAATGGAAAAATCAGATTATCTCTGTAACGTCACATTTGTTAGATAACAGAAGCGGTAATAGCTATATCTGAAAAAAGTAAGATAAGGGAAAATTTCAATGAAACTCTAGAGAATTTAAACATTCATATCATATTCATTTATAAAAATACTAATAAAACTACAGAAACGCTTAAAAACTGCAGAAACTAAACTTCAGAAACTCATAACAATCCAAGTTAGCCGTAATTTAATTGTTAATAAAAGATAAAATGTAAAGTCACTTTGCTTTAGGGAAATAAGATGTTGACACTTAATGTCTCTCCTGTCCTATAAACACAGAAAAGAGCAGAACTTTGTGAATCCACCTTACAAACCTAACAACAGCTACCTCTGTCACCACAAAGATTCCATCCATGATCCTCGTACTTCATTCCCTCCAACAACACAGCCATACTTTCACACGTTTCTTTCATGTCCACTGCATGGGCCAGAGCACTGAAGATAGTTTGTTCCCGTTATGTAGTAACACTGCTTTCAGACTACTCTTCAAGGAATCAATAACCAGTCACCACTCACTAGTATTGTACTGAACACCAAACTCAATCATTAAACCGTCAACATCATTCCACACACACATTGACAAATGGAGTCTTGCTGAGCTCTTACTGGGCTGAAATACCTTATTTTTCAAATTTCAATTTTTCTAAATATCTTAAAGTCCTTACGTGATATCAAATTTCTGAAGATATATTTGAATTCTACACACAAAATTACACGGAATTAGATACATAATGTCAGATGCAAAATGGCTCATGAGTGGTATTATCCGGTGGTAGTAATTACTGCGATTATGATAATTCCGACAAGAGCGACAGGAATATGCCAATTACTGTAATCCACACATGTAGGAAGCACAGACTTACTGAAAAAGTGACAATGTTTTCTATCGCTCTAATTCTTGTCGGACTTATCGTCATTGTCACCTCGTACCCTACTTGTATTATCAGTGAGTACTGTATAATAAGCAAACAATGATCTGATTGTTATAAAAACAAGTTTAGTGGTGATCTAATGTGAATCAGGTTCACATTCAGTTTAAGCCATAATGAACAGCAGCACACCTCATGCCTCAGAAATATCTTAATAACATCTGTAATGGGAAACTTAAAAATTGCAGTTTAGCTAACAGAAAAATGGGAGACATAAATCATCATCATTGTTTATTTATATAGCACCACAGATTCCGTAATGCCTGACATAATTATACAGATAAGATATATATGAGGACAGTAAGTGCAGCATTGGGTTCACAAGTACAGATAAGCAGTAATAAAGAATAATAAATGCATGGATGCAATTAACAGGACAACTAACAGAAAAATTGCATGGCATACAGAAACATGTCAGGGAGAAGCGAGGAAGATGGAGAATGAACAGACATAAGACATAGGATAGATGGCCCTGGCCATGAGAGCTTACATTCTAAAGGGAGGGGTAATAAGAGACAACAGGAGCAAATGGGAAAGTTGGCATAGTGGGGTCCACTATGGTGCAAGATGGTCTGCAAGAAGCTGGGACCCTGAAGGTATAGGGCCTAGATGGTGCGGAGTTATGGAAAGTCCAGATGGTGCAGAGGCCTACATCGTGCAGAGGCCTACATCTGCAGAGGCCTACATCCTGCAGAGGCCTACATCGTGCAGAGGCCTACATCATGCAGAGGCCTACATCTGCAGAGGCTTACATTGTGCAGAAGCCTACATCATGCAGAGGCCTACATCTGCAGAGGCCTACATCGTACAGAGGCCTACATCTGCAGAGGCCTACATCGTACAGAGGCCTACATCTGCAGCGGCCTACATCGTGCAGAGGCCTACATCGTGCAGAGGCCTACATCGTGCATAGGCCTACATCGTGCATAGACCTACATCGTGCAGAAGCCTACATCTGCAGAGACCTACATCATGCAGAGGCCTACATTGTGCAGAGACCTACATCATGCAGAGGCCTACATCGTGCAGAGGCCTACATCTGCAGAGACCTACATCATGCAGAGGCCTACATCGTGCAGAGGCCTACATCTGCAGAGACCTACATCTGCAGAGGCGTACATCGTACAGAGGCCTACATTGTGCAGAGACCTACATCATGCAGAGGCCTACATCTGCAGAGGCCTACATCGTGCAGAGGCCTACATCATGCAGAGGCCTACATCTGCAGAGACCTACATCATGCAGAGGCCTACATCTGCAGAGACCTACAACTGCAGAGGCCTACATCGTACAGAGGCATACATTGTGCAGAGACCTACATCATGCAGAGGCCTACATCTGCAGAGGCCTACAATGTGCAGAGGCCTACATTGTGCAGAGACTTACATCATGCAGAGGCCTACTGTCACTCACCGGACTGTGAGTGCTTCTTCCCGTGTGTTTAGGAACCGTGGCCGTCCACCATCCTGAGGGTCTGCGCATGTGCAGCCCTTTCAAACCTTCAGTACATGTTCCTTTTAGTTAATTGGCTGATCAGGCAACACTCCCTATTTAAAGCACCTGCTGTCTATACCTCGTTGCCTGATCTTGGAGTCTCATTCCCCATGAGCCTCTGAAGGTGTTCCTGTGTTTCCTCGTGTATTCAGCCTAGCTGTTTCCTGTGGTTTCCAGACCACTTCAACTCTCCTGTGGTTTCCAGACCACTTCATCTCTCCTGTGTTTCATCGTGACTGTACTAGCTGATTCCTATCCGCTGCCTCCGTGCACTACAGTTATCAGCTCACTTCAACTCTCCTGTGTTTCATCGTGACTGCACTAGCTGATTCCTATCCGCTGCCTCCGTGCACTACAGTTACCAGCTCACTTCAACTCTCCCGTGTTTCATCGAGTCTGCACCAGCTGATTCCTATCCGCTGCCTCCATGCTCAACAGTTCCAGTTCACCTCAACTCTCCCGTGTTTCATCGTGACTGTACCTGCTGATTCTTATCCGCTACCTCCGTGTATCTGCAGTGTCCTGCTTATCGCTACCCTCCAGTACTCCTCGTGTCTGCAGCCAGCTGATCCGCTCTCCGTGCTTCTACAGTGTTCCTGCCTGTGTCAACTTGCCTGTCTGCATTGGATCAACGCTCCGCTGCTGTCTTCTCTGCCATACCACTTCTACCCTTCAGTGATCTCCGGGTGACCAGTCCTATATACTACTGCTTCCTGAGTATTATTTTCATCGTTGCTGGTCTACCTACCTGTGCGCTGCACCTACTTGGTTACCGCTTCCATTTGCCTGGGACTTCGTATCCTGCCGGCCTCCTGCCGCTCAGGTATCCCTGCACTCCTTTCTGACAGCCTGCTCTTCTGAACCACGGTATGCATACTTATCATTGACTGTCCTGGTGTATTGCATACCTTGCTGGACTGAGTTGTTCTTCTCTGGAGTTGCCTATCCATTGAGACTATTGCCATCATTTGACTGTGTTACCTTGTAGTCGGGATAGTGCCTGTGACTTTGTATATTTGTGCAGTGCTGCTCAGTTATTATTACTTTGTGCTTATCATCGTGGGATCAAGTTCAGTGTCCCTGTGTATACTCTGCATTACATTTATCTCCCCGTGCTCCTCCTCACATATATATTTCTGTGGTACAACTTGCTAGTGGCAGATCACTGATTCCTGTTTCCTGTGTCACCTGTTTCCAGTATCCTTCCAGATAGCAGTGGTACGACTTGCTAACGCAGACCACTGACTTCCCGGATACCTCCACCTGGATTCCGTTCCCTCACCTAGACAGCGGTACAACTTGCTAACGCAGACCGCTGACTCTCATCACCTCCTCGTTACTTCTGGACATTCCTCCTCACTATAGCAGTGGTACAACTTGCTATCCGCAGACCACTGACTATCCTCACGTTTCCTTTGTCCATTCAGTTCCTCGTGTACTATTACCTATATATTACCAGAGCTGCTAGTCATAGACTTTCCACAAGCATTCTCTACCATCTGCTGTCTCCTGTTCCGTGATCACCCCGCTACCAGAGTACCATATTACCACCTATACTGCTCTGGTAAGTCCATCACCTGGTGATCCCTGGGTAAAGACTCCTAGTGCCCGTGACACCTACATCGTGCTAGAGGCCTACATCTGCAGAGGCCTACATCGTGCAGAGGCCTACATCATGCAGAGGCCTACATCTGCAGAGACCTACATCATGCAGAGGCCTACATCGTGCAGAGGCCTACATCTGCAGAGACCTACATCGTGCAGAGGCCTACATCGTGCAGAGGCCTACATGGTGCAGAGGCCTACATCGTACAGAGGCCTACATCTGCAGAGGCCTACATCGTACAGAGGCCTACATCTGCAGAGGCCTACATCGTACAGAGGCCTACATCTGCAGAGGCCTACATCGTGCAGAGGCCTACATCATGCAGAGGCCTACATCTGCAGAGACCTACATCATGCACAGGCCTACATCGTGCAGAGGCCTACATCTGCAGAGACCTACATCATGCAGAGACCTACATCGTGCAGAGGCCTACATCGTGCAGAGGCCTACATCTGCAGAGGCCTACATTGTGCAGAGGCCTACATCATGCAGAGGCCTAGATTATGCTTTCAACAAGGTTGGGAATAGTTCACAGAATAAGTTAAATTATGGTTAAGGAAAAGCTCAAGAATAATGTTAAAAAATATTATTTTGACTTGCAGTGCTTACTAATGGTCACTGAACGTCTAAGTTTCATGGTTCATCCATCTTAAACTCCTGAAGACCTTTCTGAAAGGCAAAAAAAAAAAAAAAATTGGCTGAGTAACCAGACTAAATATGAAGAAAGCAGAGAAGGTTGAAGAGTGACAATCAATAAATAATATAAATAAAATAATATTTCGAAACTTATTGAAACTATCTACTTTGGTAAAGTTAATTTATGGTGTTCTGAAGACCTCTAGTGGTTAAAAAAATATTGCAGTTGTTGTTGCAAAATAAATGAAGACCACTGAAGGCCCTGTATACAAAGGTCCTGGTTTACAGTGGAACATAAAGGTGTTACGTTTGTGTTTAAACAAAAGATGCGTCTGCACACTTGTGTTTCCACATCTGTATTTTCAGCTACACGTACTTTAAGATACGCGCAACCTTAAATCAACATCAACTTCCAAACTTACCTCGCATATAATGTATGTCTCAAAGAACAACCATATTAAAAAACAAATGCACCCTAAAAAAAATGCATTTGAAAAGGGACATGCTTAACCTGAATCTGCATGCCCTCATTGAATTGCAGTTGCACATTAATGCTTCCAGGAGAGGGATCCTTCCTGGGGGCGTGGCCACATGAATCGCGTCTTTAGGCCCGATAACGTGTTTAGCCCCACCCACTTCACCAATGAAAAGGGCAGGATGTGGGAGGTTGCCCTGCTCTCCCAAAAATTTGGGAGTCTCCCAGACATTCCGAAAGAGTAGGCAACTATGGTTAATGCCCCGATCCGCCTTTCCAAGCGTAAGGGGCCAAAAGTACATGTTACATGCAGGGGCGCATGGAGGATTGTCGGGGGGGGGGTTCTCCCCGCCGACCCGAAAAAAAAAAAAACCCGAGAGAGAGCTGCTGCGCATCCGTTTCGCCAGCGCTGTCCTAAACAGCAGCCACGGCGCTGTCTAAGAAGCATCTGCGGCGGTGCTGTATACAATACAGCACCGCCGCTGACGCTTCTTTGACAGCGCCGCGGCTGCTGTATAGGACAGTGGCCACTTAGTTAGCGCAGGGGGGGTTTCTAGAGACTCAGAAACCCCCCTGCGTGCGCCACTGACATGCAACTCTAAATATGGATGCCATCTGTACGCATGGATAGTGCAACTGGGTCTTTGTATTGTGTAAAGGTACTTTCAACCAAATCTAAATTAGGCCCATACAAATGCTAAATTATTTTATTTGTGCTTTGGTTTTTCTCTCTTTTTTAAGCTTATGAAAAGTCATCTTAATTGTCTCCATACCCCTATCATTTACATAGATTCCACTAGTATTGATAAAATAAAAATGTAAGACCTAAAAATAAGCATTTCTGATTGTATACAGATTTTTTTATAATAAAACTCTTCATTCATATATCAGATGCACTTTAAAGCAGGTACATTTGAAAGAACAGTAACTTACTACATGCGGCACAAGTCATCGTTGATATTGAAAGCGAATTGTTGCTGCAGAATTCTGAGTGTGCTTTGTGCTGTATAGATATAAAAATAAGTTTGACTAATGTCTGTCAAGTAAAAAAAAAAAAAAGAAAATGTTCTTTACTATTTTTTTTGGAGCTGAAGTGATAAATGGGATAAAATAAAGCACCCTGGCAACGGTCCCCTCAATCTCTTGGCTCCGCTGCAGTTGTAAAAAAAAAGCATAGTTTATATATATGTGAATAAATCAGTGCACAGAGAAGAGGAATACTTTTATTTCTTTCTTTATTAAATCATTATTCAAGTCACTGGTAGTTTTATTTGAAACATTTTTTGTATGACTGTGTTTTTTGTTCTTTTTGCCATTGGAAAAAAATTATATTTAAGGCAGGAGTTGATTTGTTTTTGCAGACCCCTAAACTCTCAATGAGATAGGGAAACAATAGCAGAGCATTAACTCTCTAAAACTATACACATAGTACTATTACTCAGAAAAGACCTAAAATAAAAGTTGCATCAAACATGGGTACACAAATTAGTAAATACTCTGGGGCTGACTCCCAGGCCAGTCCCATAGTGAGCTACCATGGGCTGGATCACTAACGTTGACAGATTAGCTTATCCCAATATAGATATACTATGCACAAAAGTCTCCTATTTATGGTTATGTTGACACATAAGGACATACTTGCCAACTCTCCCGGAGTGTCCGGGAGACTCCCGCATTTCGCGAGAGTCTCCCGGACTCCCGGGAGAGTGTGGCAGTCTCCCTGATCGGCAAAATTCGGTTTAAACACCGCAATTCACCCGGCCTCCACTGTGAAATGCCGCGATTTGCGTCATTACGTCAAGGGACGGGGCCAAAATGACGCGATTTAGGCGCCCCGCCCACTACACGCCCACTTCCCAGCCGGCTTCTCCCGGAAGCCCGAAAACAAATGTTGGCAAGTATGCATAAGGATTTATATATTGTAGAGTTATATAAACTAGAGAAAAGCGGTTCAGATTCAGAGAAATCTGTCAGATTCGTAAGTGGTAAGTTTTTCTAGTGAAAGTAATCTTGTGTGGGGCAGTGACATCTGAATTAATTTTGAAATAACTTGGTGTTTGTGTGTGAGTGTCAGTGCAGCTGCACACCCCAGAAAATATATATTCTACATTTTCTGTTTTTCGATACAATTTGTAATGGGACATCTATATTTATAAAAGGGTGTTTGCGTGTGAGGGTTTAGCAGCAGATCCCATTAAAAAACTCTATTCTATATTGTAATATTTTCTATTTTGCAATACTTATTTTAGTGCCACAGTGCTCCGCAGCGCCATACAGTAGGGAAGACAAGGACATACATAAAACAGGACAAACGTAAAACAAGAACAGACAAGGCAGACAAAATGAATGGAGACATGAATACAAAGGTTATGGAGGACCCTGCTCATTATTGAGGTTACATTCTAAAGGGAAGAGGGTACAGCTGAAACAAGAGGAGCGAGTGTGGCTCAGAGTGGAGATTGGGATAGTTGTGAGGGTGCATTAGTGTGAATAGTGTAATCCAGGATAAGGTCACGTCTAAAAAAGAGATGGGCTTTCAAAGAGCATCTAAAGATTTGAAAGCTGTGGGAAAGTCTGATTGATCGTGGTAGGGTATTCCATTAGTGGGGAGCAGCACGGGAGAAGTCTTGTAGGTGAGAGTGAGAGGTGGTTATCAGAGACGAGACAAGGTGCAGGTCAGAGGTAGATCTAAGACATACTTGCCAACTCTCCCGGAATGTCCGGGAGACTCCCGCATTTTGCGAGAGTCTCCCGGACTTCCGGGCGAGTGTGGCAAAATCCCGGATCTGCCCACTTCCTAGTGAAGTGGGCAGAATTAGGTCACAAACGCCGCGATTCCTGGTGAATCGCGGCGTTTGGCGTCACGGGGGCGGGTCCAAAATGACGCGGATTTTGGAGGCCCGTCCCCCATGACGTCCACCTCCCCCGCAGCCTCCCGGATACCAACATTGTAAAGTTGGTAAGTATGATCTAAGAGGGCGGGAGGGAGAGTATTTTGATATAAGAGTTGAGATGTATGCAGGGGTGTTGTTGTTGAGGACTTTGTAGGTAAGGGTGAGTAATTTAAATTTAATTCTGGAGGACACAGGGAGCCAGTATAGAGATTCGCAAAGTAGTGCAGCAGATGTGGAGCAGTGAGAGAGGAAGATCAGTCTTGCAGCAGCATTTAGGATGCATTGAAGTGTGGATATATGGGTGTCAGGAATGCCAGATAGCAGGAGGTTGCAATAGTCAAGACAGTAGATGATAAGACAATGGATAATGGTAGAATGTTGAGAAAAAAAGGGCGTATTTTGGCAGTGATTTTAAGGTGGAGTTGACAGGACTGGGAGAAAGTCTGGATGTGAGGAATAAAGCAGAGGGCGGAGTCAAGTGTGGCACCAAGACAGCGGGCTTGTGAGACTGAGGAAATTGTGGTGTTATTGACAGTGAGGGAGATTTGAGGGCAGGTGGTGTTTAAAAAAGGGGATCTGCGTGTCAGTGTCAATGCAACTGCACACCCCAGAAAAACGCTACATACTCTAATCTTTTCTATTTTTCTATTTTGCAATACTTGTCAATTTGTAAAGGGTCATTCAGTGACATCTATATTTAAAAAAGAGTGTTTGCACTATGTTAAGTATCGCAAATTTTGAAGTGCTGTAACGTGTTTACCCCACTATGTACCCCCTTCCCCCTTCTTTTTTCTGGTCTTCCCTTCCCCTTCCCCTTTTTTTTTTTTTTCTGTATCCCTTATATTTGTAAGAAATATAAAAATACCATTGAAGTAAAAAAAAAGAGTGTTTGCTTCTAAAGGTCAGCTGCAGATCCTATCAAAAACTCTATTCTAAATCCTAATCTTTGCTATTTTCCAATACTTGTCAATTTCTAAAAGGTCATTAAGTTACATCTATATTTAAAAAAGGGTGTTTGAGTGTGAGGGTCAGTAGCAGATCCCATCAAAAAACTCTATTCTATATTCTAATATTCTCTATTTTTCAATACTTTACAATTTGTAAAAAGTCATTCAGTGACATCTTTATTTAAAAAAAGGTGTTTGTGTGTCATGGTCTATACAGCTGCACAACCCAAAAAAGTAAACAGGATGTTCTTGTCTTTGACTCTTTCAGGCACCGTCCCTCTGCCACTCAGGGATGGCCGCATTCTCTCCTCTCCGCCACGTGTCTCCCGCAGCAAATTCCAATTTCCCTTGCGGGGCTTCTTGGTGAAGAACGGAGGCACGTTAGACTCTGCACCTCTCTTTTGAGCAGCGCAAATACCAACAGGTAACATCCAGTGCTTTAATCTTGTGACAGACTCCCCCAATAAAATATAAAAGTTGTTTGTTAACAAATAAGAACAAATTTTCAATATTAGAAGTATATTGTGGAGCAGTGTCATAAGAATTGTAAGACAACATTTTCCCCTTTCCCCATCTCATTGGTGTTCACCTAGTGTGCTGTCTGACAGCTACAAGTAGTTCCAACCTGTTCAAGTTGCACTACTCCTCTAGGCAACCATGGATCACTGTACAGATCAGACGCATTTCTGTACCAGTACTGACAGTAGTAGTACTTTTACTAGTTTGTGCAAGGTGCTCCAAATTTTCTTTTTTCCCTCCCAGAATTTCAAGGGACTGGCTGTGGTGCTCAGTTCTACTTTACCATTAAAATAATCCTCCACCATCCTACTAAGACAAGGTGTTTCCAATTGAGACACGCTAGAGGTATCAATTCATTTGGGCAATTATTTTAAGCCTGACCAGATGTCATAAACTTTCACATTAGCGTGCTGCTGTGTTATTGACTCATTATCAGTGTGACCCAGAAAAGGGAAAAAGGAAATTTTTTCTGACAGTAGTATTTGGAGGAGAAGCGGAAGCAGGTAAATAGCAACCAGCCTCTCTTCAGCTCTTAGTCTGGGTGTGTCAGTTGCAAACTTACGGTCACAATCATGCAGCTAATCACCCTGAGTTCTGATTGGTGCTGCTACCTTTATAAACCTCTTTTTGGCTTCATACCAATGCTGGTGATAGTTCCCACTTGACCTAATGTGCCTTGTATCCTGACCTGTTCTGTTATCAGTGTATTACAGGAAAGATGAATCCCATTTCATTTTTACAGGGGGAAATAACAGATGACTTATTTCATTTATATTCGTGTTGTATATTTTTGTTTGTATGTAATCATTTTTTTGTGGAAATGCAACTCATGCATTTATTAAAAACACTGTTCAAACACTATTCTCTTTTATGTATATGATACTTTGTTACATTATTATATTGTGTACAAATAGGGTAATGTGAATTTTGCATTTACTGCTAATGCTGTCAAGCCACATCTGTACAATATTTTCAGGCATGGAGTTAGGGGGGTTTCCAGTTCCCTGGGAATTCCCCCTCCAGCCCGGGAATGGGGTGATGGCTGATAGGCCAAGCCACCTTATTGTGCGTGGCTGCAGATCATACAGATCTGTTCCTTCCCTCCCTTCCCCATTGTTTGTGCCCACTCCTATCTCTGCTGGTAACATCATGTCACACTTGGGATGCGCAAGTCTCACACATGTGATGTTCCATATGTAAAAGCAGAAAGAGAGAACTGCACAGACACATTTGAAAGAAGATAAATGTGGGGGGGAGGAGGGGAGTTGTAATGTAATGTGGGTAGAGGCATGGTTAACAATTTTATGTGATACCCCAAAACCTGAGTACCCTGGGGTGTATCTATATGTTTTTAATTTGTTAATTTAATTTGTTAATTGTTATAAGTGTTTATAAAGATTTAAAAAAAAAAAAAAAAAAAAAAGAATTCCTGAGGGAGAAGTGACAGTTGGGAGTGGTTGGTGGTTGTCGGGGGTGACAGTTGGGAGTGGTTGGTGGTTGTCGGGGTGACAGTTGGGAGTGGTTGGTGGTTGTCGGAGGTGACAGGGAGAGAGGAGTGTGATACTCAGGACCGCTGAGAGAGATCCCTGTGTCTGCATAGACTGAGAGAGAAAAGATAGAAACAGAATAAAAATTGTACAAAGTGATAAATAAGCAGATTAAAAGTGAAGAAAGTGTAAAAAGAGAAGAAGTGAGCAAAAGAGAGGTGTGAGGAAAAAGGAAAGCGCTGAAAATTACTAAGCAGGAGAGAGATCTGTGAATACACAACAGAGACTGAGCTATGTACTGAGGACAGTGTGAGAGGACAGAGACAAGTTGGAGTTGTATAATAACAGCAGACACAGTGCAGTATAACTCCCACCATTACATCACTGCAACTGGAAACATCAGCAGTTACTTAGATACATGTTATATATACTTGAACTGCTTACAAAAAAAAAATTTATGGGCCCCAACCACGTGCACCACTTCTTCAAATAGTTATTGAAATATTCAATGTAGATCTTAAAGTTATATTGAGAAATTATGGCGGAGATGTGTCGGGAAATTCGTAACCTCAAGAGTCAGCCGAATCCCCCATTAGTGGAACCTAGGTGGCGAATAGAGAGAAGAAGAGCCACCAGTGATTGGTGGGAGCCTCCACAGAGAAATAAAAGGAGAGCTTCTGACTGTTTCGATCTCCAAAGATGACCCATCTGCCACCGCTGCAACGCTCCTGTTGCAGCGGTCATATAGAACAAAATTGCCAACAAAGTGAGCATTTAAATGATGAGACCTCGATGGAGGAGGACCGATCCTCGGGAGGAACCATGGCAATAGAGCCATCTGCACAAGAGGGGTGGCCTTGTTACGTAGGAGAAAATCCCCCCACCTGAAGGTCCAGATAAACGGAGTGGTGCTGCCTGCAGTGTTGGACACGGGCTCTCAGGGGACAACGATACGCCTATCCAAGTTCCTACACCATTGGGAGGAGCAAGAAATTATGTCTGCACCTAGCACTTGGCCACACCTACTGGCTAGCAATGGTCAATCGATGACACATCGTGGCTACTGGAAGGCCGACATGCAGATAGGAAAGAGCACTTTACTCCAGCAGGGATTTGTTATCACCAATGTCCAGGAAAGTGATATACCTCCAGTAATCATTGGAATGAATGTTCTTCAAAATTGTCCAGAAGAGTTAATAGAAGCCCTCAAGAGTAAATCCAAGACAATGGTGCAGCCCGCAAAGCCGGCCTTTCAACATACTGTTCGGCTCCTACAGGGTTATCAAAAGTCTGCTGGTCCCCATATAAAGGTTTTGGGCACTGTCAAATGGTTTAATGTGCGTAAGGGCTATGGATTTATAAACAGGAATGACACCCAGGAAGACGTGTTTGTACACCAGACTGCCATTAAGAAGAACAACCCACAGAAGTATCTTCGCAGTGTGGGAGGTGGAGAGACTGTAGAGTTTGATGTGATAGAAGGGAGGAAAGGTGCTGAGGCAAGTAATGTAACTGGTCCTGGTGGTACTCCAGTCCAAGGCAGCAAACATGCAACAGATCGCAGCTATTATAGACACTATTCATATCGCAAACATCCTCCACAAAACTATCAGCAAAACTACCAAAAAAGAGAAACTGATGGAGAGAAGTCAGAAGATATTGAAAGTGTGCCAGAGGCAGAGTGTCCTAAACTGGAAAACCCTTACCGGAAATGTCCCTATTCACCATACTACTTAAAGAGACCATATGCATATAGACCGCAGTATCCTAATGCCACTCCAGTGCAGAATGCAGTGACGATAGGGAGCAAAGTGCTAAAAAAGAAGGGAACCAATTCCATACATTGTTACTGATATACCTAGAGAAGAGGTAGTTGTCTACCGTGTGACAACAGAAGATGGTCTTCGGGAAAGCCTGGTCCACAGGGATCAACTTAAGTTGTGTCCCATTCAATCTACTAGTAACCCAGAAGCACATGAACCCCAAGTGAAGAGTTCAACCTTCGCACAACCTGAGGTTTCTAATGATCCACTGAATCACATGCTGAGCATGTATTGGCCAATTGTGGCTACTTCAGAAACTCCTGAGCGGATGGAACACTTAGAGACTGTTGTCCGAATTACAGTGGAAGTTGAGATCTCCGATATCCCTTTTTTGAGACATTCAGAAAGAAGCACTAAAGGAGTTCCACCCCTTAGGTATAGACACTAGTATGTTAAGTCATGAAGACTGTGAGTAATGTTGTGTCATATAATTACGTGAAAAATGTCTCAAATCAAACTGTAATATGCAAATATTTCATGAGAATAGTGAATGTCTGTAAAAAATGTTCAGGCAATTTCTAGTGCGTGTGGACATGCATGTTTTTAGTGGGGAAGTATGTGATACCCCAAAACCGGAGTACCCTGGGGTGTATCTATATGTTTTTAATTTGTTAATTTAATTTGTTAATTGTTATAAGTGTTTATAAAGATTTTAAAAAAAAAGAAAGAATTCCTGAGGGAGAAGTGACAGTTGGGAGTGGTTGGTGGTTGCCGGGGGTGACAGTGGGGAGTGGTTGGTGGTTGCCAGGGGTGACAGTGGGGAGTGGTTGGTGGTTGCCGGGGGTGACAGGGAGAGAGGAGTGTGATACTCAGGACCGCTGAGAGAGATCCCTGTGTCTGCATAGACTGAGAGAGAAAAGATAGGGACTGGATGAAAATAGGACAAAGGGATATATAAGCAGATTAAAAGTGAAGAAAGTGTAAGAAGAGAAGAAGTGAGCAAAAAAGAGGTGTGAGGAAAAAGGAAAACGCTGAAAATTACTAAGCAGTAGAGAGATCTGTGAGTACACATCAGAGACTGAGCTATGTACTGAGGACAGTCACAATTGAAAGAAGATAAATGTGGGGGGAGGAGGGGAGTTGTAATGTAATGTGGGTAGAGGCATGGTTAACAATTTTATGTGATACCCCAAAACCTGAGTACCCTGGGGTGTATCTATATGTTTTTAATTTGTTAATTTAATTTGTTAATTGTTATAAGTGTTTATAAAGATTTAAAAAAAAATAAAAAAAAAAAAGAATTCCTGAGGGAGAAGTGACAGTTGGGAGTGGTTGGTGGTTGTCGGGGGTGACAGTTGGGAGTGGTTGGTGGTTGTCGGGGGTGACAGTGGGGAGTGGTTGGTGGTTGCCGGGGGTGACAGGGAGAGAGGAGGGTGATACTCAGGACCGCTGAGAGAGATCCCTGTGTCTGGATAAACAGAGAGTGATAAGATAGAAACAGAATGAAAATTGGTCAAAGTGATAAATAAGCAGATTAAAAGTGAAGAAAGTGTAAGAAGAGAAGAAGTGAGCAAAAGAGAGGTGTGAGGAAAAAGGAAATTGCTGAAAGTTACTAAGCAGGAGAGAGATCTGTGAATACACAACAGAGACTGAGCTATGTACTGAGGATAGTGTGAGAGGACAGAGACAAGTTGGAGTTGTATAATAACAGCAGACACAGTTCAGTATAACTCCCACCATTACATCACTGCAACTGGAAACATCAGCAGTTACTTAGATACATGTTATATATACTTGAACTGCTTACTAAAAAAAAAAAAAAAAAAAATTTATGGGCCCCAACCACGTGCACCACTTCTTCAAATAGTTATTGAAATATTCTATGTAGATCTTAAAGTTATATTGAGAAATTAAGTTATATATATTAATATTAGCGATGTCAGTGTTATTAGTATGGTGAATTTAAAGGTTTGTCAATTGTACATAGTTTTAAAGTGATAAGATATTGTTTAAAAATAATTGTTTGCTTCTAAAATAAATATCAGAATAATTAATAATAATAAAAGTGTTACGAGCCACGGCCGTGCCCAGCCGCCGCGACTCACTCACCCGCGTCCCGGCCGTCGCTATGGCGACCGGGGCGTCACTTTCGGCCATAACCCGGCCGTTGCCGGGGCAACCAGGAGACGCTTCAGTGCTGCATCCCGGCAATAGGAGGAGGCCGGGCGCAGCGTTCATTCTACAGCCTGTGGGCTAATTAAAATGGGCAGATTATAGGAGGCAATTACAGGTATTAGCCTGCAACTCTGCAGGCCAGGGGCAAGCCCTGATTGGCTCTGTTAGTGACTGCTTTATTAACCTGCAGGAGTGTGTTCAACCTGTGATTGGTTCAGCTGGGTATTTAAGGCAATGAGGTCTGCTGCCTCATTGCCGGTTATAGTTCTGTATCCAGTCTGTTAGCCTGCTCCCTGCTTGTTCCTGTCTATTGGACCCTGTTACTGCTTACCCGTGTATGACCCTTGGCTTGAATTTGGACCCTGCTTGTGAATCTCGTGACCCTGACCTCTGGCTTGGACTCCACTCCGCTGGCCTGGGTTCTCCCCAGCCGGTGCACACTTCTCGACCCTCTGCCAGTCTGCAGCCCAGTCTGTCCCCACCATCAGGGGCTCCAGTGAATACCTGACTGGTAGAGTAGACTCCGGGTTGTGTCGTGCCGGCTAGCGGGGTTCCTAACAAAAAGGAAGTTAGTTAAGAATACACTTGTGTCATTTTAAATCTCTGGAAAAATCTCCTTACCTCTCTGGTGCAATTTCAACGTATTACTCTACATAACACCACGCAGGGTATTACATTTAGTGAGGGTGGGGGTTAATCATTTAATGTTGATGTCTAATGCTTCTTTGAGTATGTGCATAAAATATCTGGGTCTGTAGGTGTGTCATGTAAGCAGGAGCAGATTGGCCATCCGGCTCTTCTGACAAATACCAGAAGGGCTTATGGTTAGATGACCCGATCTGGCTGGCAGTCTGCCCGAGCAGCAACTCCATCTGCCCGAGCAGCAGCACATTTCCCCTTCCTGGAAAGGACCCTCGCCAGGTCACATGACTGCTGCGGTTACATGGTGCACAGGAGAGGCAGCCGCAGCAGCAATGTACTTGTTCCTGAGTATCTGCTGACATTAACTGCTCATTAAGTAAGAGGAACGCTGGTAAGCTGGAGACAATGGTTGTGGTCAGATGGGGCATGTGAGGGGAATGCTGGTAAGCTGGGGGGCATGTGAGGGGAACGCTGGTAAGCTGGGGGCATGTGAGGGGAATGCTGAAGTGCACAAGGCATGTGAGGGGAATGCTGATAAGCTGGGGGGCATGTGAGGGGAACGCTGGTAAGCTGGGGGCATGTGAGGGGAATGCTGGTAAGCTGGGGGCATGTGAGGAGAATACTGGTAAGCTAGGGGCATGTGAGGGGAATGCTGGTAAGCTAGGGGCATGTGAGGGGAACGCTGGTAAGCTGGGGGCATGTGAGGGGAATGCTGGTAAACTGGGGGCATGTGAGGGGAATGCTGGTAAACTGGGGGCATGTGAGGGGAATGCTGGTAAACTGGGGGCATGTGAGGGGAATGCTGGTAAGCTGGGGGCATGTGAGGGGAATGCTGGTAAGCTGGGGGGCATGTGAGGGGAATGCAGGTAAATTGGGGGCATGTGAGGGGGATACTGGTAATCTGGGGGCATGTGAGGGGAATGCTGGTAAGCTGGGGGGCATGTGATGGGAATGCTGGTAAACTGGGGGCATGTGAGGGGAATGCTGGTAAACTGGGGGCATGTACGGGGAACTCTGGTTTGTAAAAGACATGTAAGGGGAACGCTGGTCTACAGTGGGGCATGTTAATATAATCAGCAATGGAAGTTCTTAATATAATGTGTGATGAAAGTGAGTGGGGGGTTTTAATATAATAATAGGATCTATTCACATTTATTCACAATAACTGATCTAGTAAACAGCAGAGAGAAAGTTGTTTAAGTAATGGATGAACAGACAGGGTTTTGGTAATATAACTGTGACACCCCCTTTCCTCGGTGAGGGTGTGTGTACTAATCTTTGTGTGTCCTGTCTGCAAATGAACTCTTTACCTTATGTGCAGTTTTGCGCAGTGCCTCCACCTTAGTCGAAGTACTGTAGGCTCTTCGTGGGGTAGTGTTTTGGGGTTAGCAACAACAGAGAGAGACCAAGGAACCCTCACACACACAAAGGAAATATTCTCACACCAAATTGGTCTTTCATTTTTATATAAAATTATACTACTATAGTGTGAACAATACAATAGCATAAGCATGACAAAATACTACAACATTTTGTCCATAGCACCTAAAATAGATCTCTCTAGTATATTATAAACTTGAGGTACCTATATTACCACTTATATAATACTTCCTATACTAAAATATTGATATAAATCTATACACGATATCTATCTAAATTACTTTAAACCTCTATAAACATTTAAAATAGCAATACAGTCCTCATTACGCAAATACATATATCCATATGGATATGCAGCTTTATCACAAGGCAGTTGGAATATAGGCCCCTTCTTTCAGTTCCAATATAAAGCAGTTGGCAGCCTGGAGTGCAAGACAATGTCCTCTATGTAAATATTACTTGTAGTACAGAACACTTTTGCTGCTTTCTCTTGATTCAATTAAGTCTAATCACTCTAACTAACTATCCCTATCTAGCTAACGAATATGGCTCAGTCCAATCGCTTGAATAATATAAGAAACATGGGTACTTATCAGCCTCTCTCTTTCTGTCTTTGCTTCTCTGTTCATATCTCTCACAGCAGTCTTTCTATGCAGCGCTGGTCTCTCTCATCACCGCTGTATCCCTTGTTCAATACTGTTTCCTCTCCTCTCCTCCATACTCCTTCTCCTCTTCCCACTGCTACCATCAACTGCCAGTATCCAGTCATTCCTCTCACCTGTCACTTCTTTCTCGCTCCGTTGGTCTAAGTGATGTCACTGTGAGCACAGCTTTATCAATCCCTGACATTAGTGCATATATGCGGACCATCATGTCTGCCAGCACTACACAGCACTACATGACCATTTTGCAAATAGTCTTATTGCTTGTTCCACAGTCTTCACCAATACTTGTTCTGAGAATTGACAACATTAAGGATGAAGTCACTTAAACTCATTCACAGATGTGAATGTCTCTGTGAAATAGTGTAGTGTAATATTGATGCCAAACAGGCATTTTGCCAAATTGCAATGGGGATTTAATTATTCCCCCAGGTGCGCAGCTAGGGTTGATAAACATAAATCCCAAACTTCAGGCTTGCTGCCTAGGTGCGATCCTTGATTCACAACTATTCTCTATATCTAAATCATGTTACATACATCTAAAAAGCTTTTAAAGAATACGTACATATCTCACACTGCAAAAACTTTAATTTATGCTTTCATTGTCTCCCGCATTGACTATTGCAATTCCCCCCTTACTGGTCTACCAATAAACAGATTCAAACCCCTACGATCTATTTTACATGCAGCAGCTAGATTGATTTTCCTTGCAAACTGTTCCTCCTCTGCTGAGCCATTCTGTCAGTCTCTACATTGGTTGCCTGTTTTTTACAGAATCCAATATAAAATTCTTCTTCTAACATGCAAGGCCATCAATAAAACTGTACCAACATACATCTCCTCACTTGTCTCAAAATATCTCCCAACTCGACAACTCCGTTCTGCCCAAGGTCTGCGTCTCTCATCCACTCTCATTCCAGTTTGCTGGACTTTTTTCGAGCTGCACCCACTCTGTGTAATTCCCTCCTTCGCAAAATAAGACTTTCCCACCTCTTCTGGCAAGCTTATAAAATTCCTCAACCTCACTAGGTTACCCTATTACCACCCTTTACACAATTCACACAAAACAGTAACCCTCTGACCAGAGACCAACATTGCTGTGTGACTGGATCAAATAGCATACCTATCAGTTTTCATCTTTGCAATCTGGCTGGACCAAGTATGTAGATTTGACCTTATGTATCAGACTCCCATTGACCTATAGATTGTAACCTTGCGAGCAGAGCCATCTTACCTCTTTGTTTTACCCAGTATTGATTATTACTGTGTTTGTCCCCAATTGTAAAGCGGCACAGAATTTGTTGGCGCTATAAAAATAAATGATGATGATGATGATGATGATATAAGAGGAAACTTTCTTAATTCTAGTTATACTGGAATTGGAATCAGAATCATATACAAATTCAAATAAATCAAGCTAGTAGTTATAAATCAATTTATTAAAGTATCAAAAGGTAAATTCATATTAAAAATGTTTGATTAAAAAGGTGGGATGGGTGGGAAATTACTGGAGATGTGGGGGAGAATTTTCAATGCCAAATTTAATAAGCAAGAAATCTGCAAGGTTCTGTCATAAGACATATGCTCAGCCCTGCCGGGCAGCCGGACTATCCACCAATAGGCCCGGCGCGTTGAAGCTCCGTCCCGTCCGCTGTTAGGGCAGAGCTTACGTGGAACACCTGACTGGCGATATCGGCGGTGACTGCGCGGTGCAGAGAGAAAAAGGTCTTTCATGCATTCCCCTAAATAATTTACTTTACAAAGAACTTAGGCATTGAGGAGAATTTGTCATGAAAAGTGTGTTTAATCCTATGGATATTTAAACACAACTTAAAGCAATGAAATGTAGATTGTCAGTTTCACACTGTTAGTCATTAGCATACGTTTCTAGATTTCTTTACTTTAAAATCCTTCATGTGTGTTTGTGCCGAATCTTGTCTGTTCTTCTTGTTAATTCTCTTTTGAGTGTCAGTCAATGGTTGTGATAAGGGCAAATACTGTCTCTGTCTATGTTTTTGTCCTGTGAATGTTCTCCTATAACCAACTAGCAGAACTCAACAGTTTATATCATCAGACTCCTTAAGAACATGGATGCAAACGTTAAAATAGTTTCTGGGACACTTTGCTGCTGAGTAGGTGCATGTAAGCTCCTTAAACCCTGCAAAGGTACTACAAACATTATAATAATTTGTTGATCGAATGAATAAATGGTAAAATGGTAAATAGTCTGCAAAAAGATAAAGATATATTTGAGAGCACTTTTATGTGAATGCAGCGTTTTATGTGATGGCAGTATAGAGAGAGATCGAGTACTGCATATAGTAACAATATGTTACATTACAATATTCAGGGATGACTCTGCAGGTCCTGTGACATTCGGGTTTGACCAGTGTGTTGATGGCTGGCACAGTGTTCCCATGGATATGTTCAACACATTATGACATTGTGCTTAAAAATGCTGCGTCTGCACATTCCACCATCGCCATGTCCCCCAAACCCACCCCCCCAATCCCTGCTCTAATCTCATCCCTAACTCCCCCTTTACTTAATATTGTGTTTATATTACACTATGTCCACTGGCTGGGACGCTTTAGGTCAGAAATTTTAAGAAGGTACAGAAAGATTTCTATCCAAACACTTGGTAAGCCCCTAGCCTGGACGGGGAAGGGATCAGATACAGAGAAGGAATGATTCCCTGGTGCTGTGCCCCCATCTAGCCCAAGTTGTCATTTCTAGTCCCTCCCAGCATTGCACACAGCACCACATGTCTGCTGTCAGCAGAGGAAAAAGCTTGGACATCTGTATTCAGTAACACAATCCATGCACATAACAGAGAATCCTTAGTCACAGGTGATGTGATGGATTTCCCAGGTTTCTGCAGTGAAAGGCAAACGAATGACAGAGCAGTGATATAAAACAGAAGTGAGTAAAATAATGTCTGCTTTAGAAGCCATAGAGAGGCAAGTACAAAAACCTACACAAAAGAGGCTTAGGTAGCCTGTAACTTTCCAGGCTACCTGATACCGGCAACACCCCCTCTGGCTGGCCACACCTCTATGATGCCTGACCACACCCCCTCTGGTGGGCCCCTAGCGTTGCAGTCCCCCGGTGGGCCCTTCATACCTCAGTCCGACACTGCATATGCTGCTTGTTTCAGTAGAAGACACTCTGGATTTCCTGTCAGGTTTAGTCATCCTTGCACTAAACAGTGTGCTCTTCTTCACATGTACATCTTGCAGAATATCTGCATGTGGAATGCTTCTTCCTCTCACAATAGACGCTGTCACTGTCTGCTGCATCTTGCCTATGTGTTATTAAGAAACAAGACTTTTCTATTTTCCTGTTCAATTTTGGGTAAATGTAGACTTCCAGATAAGACATTATCACGCGTTCTAGGTGGTAATTGCAGATTACAAGAAATCTGTGGTAGAAACAGGCGCGTCTTTAGCTTTTCTCCTGTGATGAGAAGCAATTCTCTTTTTCCTTTTTCCAGGTTAATGTCATGAAAATGTTGTGATTCTTCAATTAAGACATCACCAGGTACATGTAAATATTTACAATACTTGTCAGTATCCTTTTTTGACCATGGAACTTGCATTCCAGGTTTATAAGTGATTTGCCAACAATCTGAGGTAGAGAGAGGTGCTTCTTGTGTGTTTCCTCACACATGATAGCCTGTAATAAATATTGCAAATAATAGGTTAAAAGTAGAGATGTTCACTGACCCCCGTATTCTGGCTTTCGTTTTGGATCTGGATTAACGTCGTGTTTTGGTTTTGGTTTTGGCAAAACCGCCCTTGCGCAATTTGGTTTTGGTTTTGGATCCCGATTTTTTTTCTACAATCCCTATTTTTTTTTTGCTAAAATCACATATTTTTTCGTTTTTTCCCCCCTACATTATTATTAACCTAAATAACACTAATTTCAAGTCATTTGCAGTCAATTTTGACCACCTCACAGGTCACAAAATTATTTTCATACCCTTTCAAGCAAAGACTGCAGATTTAGAAGACCAAGCCTGCCAGCCCTATTATTTCTCTTTAAGCAATGACAATTAACAATGGAGCAATGGAGCTCTCCTGAATGTCACTGGAGACTTTGAAGAACACTGCTACCCCTCCTCTTTCTTTTCTACCTATGACGCTGCCCAACTGCACAACAGACTGCCAAGAACTGTGCTACCCCTTCTGTGTCCCTCTGTGAAAGGGCGCTGGATCGCCGTGGAGGGTGGTACTTATAGAATCCAAAGCTTGCGAGACCCGGATGACGTAACAATGACGTTTTGCCTCGTTTTCAATTCCGAGGGCGCACGAAAGTACCGAGCCACTCGGATCTGCTAAGTTCGGGTGTGTACGGTTCTCGGGGGAACCGAGTCTGAGCATCTCTAGTAAGAACAGGTAAGTGAGAGCATGACAGTCTGCCAACTGCCTGTGATTCTGGTGTGGTAGTCCCAATTTTGGGTAATTTTCCCTCTTAGACAGGACTATGTCCCACTTCACACTGCTCTATTCATGAAAGGGGAGCTGTGTGCACCTTACAGTAGTTCATGCAGCATTGCCTGTGCATTTGAAGTGGGTGGGAATGGATTGGAGTGCAGTTTAGCACTGTCTAAAATGATAGCTATGCCATTTGCATGTTGGTTATTCCCATTCTGATGCCGGGGCATGGAAACCACCCTCTGCATTTGCTCCGATCTCTACATTATCAGGGGCAAAACTAGTAACACCTGATACTCCTGATAAACATCCTACGCAAATGCTACCGTTGTACAGATAGATGCAATGTGAGATCAGATATAACCCCAGGAACACGCTTCAAAAATTACTGACAACAGCAGCAACACCACTGCAAAGGATCATGTTGAGATTCCAAAAAATTGATTCACCAGTACAATACAAACTAATCTAAAACACATCAAAGGCGGACACATCGCTCCCCAAATCTCCAACGCGATTGCATATATATGCAAAGTTGCAACTACTTTTAGATGCATTCAGGTTGGTAAGAACAGCATACATGTGCTTCGATTAGATTCAATATAAATCACAGAAATGTATGTCCCAATTGCGTCCATGTTTTAAACTTTTTCTTTTATGTGGAACAATTGCATTTGCTATTAGCCATCAAAAAAACTTTCAAATACTCAGTAATACACCAGAACTACTCTCTGTTTCCTGTACAAAAAAAACAAGTTTAGCTTAAAAACACACACATAAGCATATTATATGCCAGAGTGACAAAGAAAGTGCCAATTAGGGTCAGCGGAACATTTGCAAATAGCCAATCATCATCTGGTATTTGTACCTGCCCCTGACCACCCACAAACAATATGGCTTTCCCAGGTTTAAATGCATCCTTCTCTCGGACTGCATCTGTTCGCAATTGTGCAAAAAACCCCTTACTGTACTCAGCCTACATTCAGATGCCACAGTCCCACCTATCCAGGCGTAGGCTGGAGTAAGTTGCAGAATCATGTAAATTGCTTGAGCTCCTGTCATGGACATGGACAGTGCGAAATCAGACAAGATACGCTACACCAACTGGCGTAGTACTCACTCTCCATCAGTCATAAACCCCGGAATTTTCACCCAGAAAAGATGAACAGCTATGGACAAACAAATGCATGGCACACCCCTCAGTGACAAATGCCAAATGGAAATCCATGTAGAAGGCACAACTGAGGAAAAACTAATACAGACAATGCATGGGAGATGACCTGCAAAGGAAAAGATTCCATGATCACGGACCACTGGCACACGTGTAACTTGTTGTCAGAGGAACATGGATGCAGAAGAACATGGAAGACTTTATACACTACTAAACATGATACAGACTAGGTACACTACTGTCCCTATTTAAAACAGTAGTTTGTCTAGTCTACTAAAGCACAGCATTCAATCCGTCTTGCAGCCCTTCATCTGAAGTATGACAGTATCTCAAAAGTGGAAGAGTTATAACTGGCATTTGAACTGGATTTGGCTTGGCATTGGACCAAAACTCTCCACACTCCAAACTGTCCCTATCCAGCATAACTTTTCTCGCTCTGTCAACACTACTTCTCCAATCACTTGTACTTGACCATTAACAGTTCTGCTTGCTATGCAGCACCCACCTCCCTCACTGATCTTCAGATCGTTATTCCTCCATGACATAGCTCTAGCTCTGTCATGCTCCACTGTTCTACTACTCATCACTCTCTCAATTATTAATGATAGCCTATGTTTTCAGTCTTTTATGTCTAGCTCCTTCTCTGTACCATTGCTTTGATGTTCTTTATCACTGCAGGCTACTCCGCAACTGTACTCTAACTTGCTTCTGTTACGGATTCCCAGTGTGAAAACCCCGGACAATAGTTGTAAATGCAAACAAAGTGTCTTTAATTGAACACCAGTCACACAGGTTCTAACCAAATGCAGCCAATGGTAATACAGCTATCACAAGTCCAGAGGTACAACATGTAATGCTGGTAAGATATATTGCAGACAGGAAAAAAAAGTACTTAATAATGCTGGTTAGATATATTGCAGACAGGAACAAAAGTACTTGATAATGCTGGTTAGGTATATTGTAGACAGGAACAAAAGTACTTCATAATGCTGGTTACCAGGATTAGCAGATGAGCTGGAGACTAGGCAAAATAGGATAATCCATGATAGAATCAGACAGGGGGGAGGTCAAGCAAGCCAGGGTCAGAAGCCTGGAGATCCACAACAATACCAGGGAGTAGAGTAGAGGAACAAGGTCATACCTATCTGAGGTCTGGGTCACTAGAAACGGTGCAGGCTGATGGAACACAGCAGGAGTCAAAAGCCAGGGAGAAGTCAGGATCCAAACAGGAGCTTCACAGAGAAACCAACAGTAGCATAGACAAACAAATTGGCACTAGTCTGTAGGAAAAGTCAGTCTTAAAAAGGCCAGATGCAGGTGATCATGATCCAGATCAGATGATGAGGGCTTAACCCCTTGCAGGCAAGGAGAAACTGTCCAGGTATAAAGGTAGCACCTCTGGAAGCACATGAGTACTGAAGGTCAAAGTCAGAATAAGGACATAACAGCTTTGTTCTTCATTTACTTTTTGCTATTGATTGCTCCACATTTTCCTCCCTGTCCACAGCTTTCTTTACTTTGATTACCCTCTGATTAATTGCCTGAGATGTCTCCCCTTCTACATACTCTCCCCCTCCCTGTACCTCTTGATTTTTCACCCCTCCTTGATTCCTCTACACCCTTTATCCTCATCTCAAATCCATCTTCACCTCTTATTCCGGACCTTTTCATTCCTTGCTCCCTCACTTCCTCTAATCTGACCTACCTCGTCCTAGGTGATCTCAATTTGCCTATTGCTAACTATGATGAAATGAGGGGTTAACTTTACCCCACCTTAAATGAACCTCATATCACACAAAGTGTAGACTTTGGTCAGGAGTAACTCTTTTTGTCCCTCCAGACTATGCATGTAGGAAGTACTAATAAGTCTGGAGCTCTGAATGTCTGGATGCTCTGGTTGGTGCGGGCCTGTGGATGTCCGGGTAACGTGACAATAACCCCACAAAATCTGATTCTCGTCTTCCTTTTTGGACTCTTCCAGTGGACTTCCCCTCCCACTCACTGTAATGGTCTTGATATTGTTGTCTTCTGCCTCTATTCAATACTTTTGGCCCTTTTCTCTTATTTTTTATCATGCTATCATCTATTCGCTGTCTCTCTATCAAACTACAGCCCTATTTCTTTTCCCCTATTTGCCTCCAAACTACTCAAACTACTCCTTTTGCTCCCTCCTTAATCCTATGCAATTTGGTTTCTTCCTGCTGCTAAATCTAAGGGGTAAACAAATATAAATACTAAAACTATTCCAACAACAAAAAAATATTGTGTAATAATAAATGTAACCACTGGAGGGTAGACTAGACATACAAAGTATTGTGGTTCAACAAAAATATGGTTTCAAAAAACTATGGGGCTGATTTATCAAATGGTAAGAAGCACTAATGACAATGGTAATGCTTTTTGGCTTCACTCTTTGTGCCTGATTCATTAAGGAGCGCATCCTAAGTGGATTATAAATTCGCAAAAGAACACACAGGAAAATAAAAGAAAAATTTAATTAATGTCACCCGGTAATACTAAGGGGCATATTCAATTGACGGCGGGATCGCCGAAAATCCCGCGCTCGAAAAATATTACCGTTAAAACGGTAATCCTGCGCATAAATTACGTTAATACGGTAATTTACTCACTGGATTTCAGCTCGCAGCTCAGGGAGCCGCGAGCTGAAATCCAACGAGTTATTACCGTATTAACGGTAATATCTTTCGAGCACGGGATTTTTCGGCGATCCCGCCGTCAATTGAATACCCCCCTAAATGAGTTAATAATAACACGGTTAAAAAAGAAAGTTTGGGTTTGGGGTTTTTTTCATACAAAATAATTTTTTTAAGAATGTTGTTAATGTCCAACAAACACAAAATACATTTTTACAGTTGCTCGTGACTGCAAACACATGCTATAGCATGTATACAAGACTGTCATCATTACTGATCAGGACTTAGACTAGCCCTATAACTGGAGCAAGAGATACGTCAAAAAAACATAAATCTTAGACGCTCAGAGCTGGATTCGGATATGGCTGTGTGCGCTTGAGTTTGGCACGCCCTTACTCGGTGATAATCGGTATCCCAATGCTTGGCTTGTGACGTCAACAAAGACATTTAAAGAGGTATGTTAATCATAGGGTTAGGTTTAGTGTTAGGGTTAAGGTTAGGGTTAAGGATAGACTGCGCCAAACATCCGTTACTTACCTGACGTCACAATCCAGTGCCGGCATGCAGCATCTTTTACCAGCCGTCGCATAACAGACTCTACAGAAATCAACGCCGTCACTGTGAAGGGAAGTGTATATTTTCATCATCTCATCATTTTACTATTCGTTTTTTGTCTTTTTTTGTAGGAATAGTGGGTGTCAATATCCCATGCATCGGGATACAGAACTCCACCCGCCCCTACTGTAAATTCACTACGGCGAAATGCCCCTTCCCTGCCAAGTTCACTCCCCAAATCGTAGGCTGTAATAAATGTCCTTTGCATACGAAGACCCAGCGGACAGGGCTGCGTTCACCACCGTATCGCAAGGTTCTGGGCATGCGCAGACTGATTTTGCGGACAATACGCTCAAAATCTGCAGATGTGCCGTGATGAATCAGGCCCCATATATGTAAGTGGTTACCACCAGTGATTGTATTGTTATGTGATAGATGAAACCTATTAAGGAGCCTATTTATCACGGTATTTATACAACCGTGACACCTGTGTTCCTGTAAGTTTGAGTCTACAGAGAATTCATTCTCAAAACATACTTTTCCTTCACCTACATTTATATCACTCAGGTCTGCATGGATTATGATTTTAGTCTGTTATATCATAATAGTGAGTTAGGCATGTCTGGGTACTCATTTAATAAAATGCATTCATGTTTGGGAACCGATGCAAATACATGCTTTTAATATGTTCACCAACAATTAACCCATAGTGGGAGACTCCGTTACTCGTGAGGTGCCTCCAGGAACATCCACAATGCACCTCACGGTGAAGATTTGACAGGAATCTCCGCTCATTTTTCCTTGCACACGATACAGGTGTTACGATTCCTAGTAAACTCAGCAAGCAGCCACGGAAGTATAATACAAATGTCTTTATTCCAGCAAAATATATAAGCAAGGATTCAGTTCCAGGAACATGCAGGTTTTCATAAACAGTAGAACTCCCAACATAAACATGAACAGGTGTGGCAGGAAGGTAAACAGAAAATAACAGGTTCCACAGAATGCTAATATAGTTTGAATGCAGGGATAATAAGGGTGAGTTACCCAATTCCAGGATACAAAAGTCTTGTCCAGGAAGCAAACAGAGTCCAGGCAAAGTAAATGTCACAAGCAAACTTGCATAGTCCGGTAATCAGGCCAAGGTCTAAGGTAACGAGAGGTCAAGCAGTATCCAGTATTCAGGCAAGGTTCGGGGTCATGAGCAGACAAGCATAAACGGTAAACAGGCCAAGGTCACAACGGGAGATCAAATATCAGCAGAATCAAACTGGAACAGGGGGAACACAAGCAGCAGCCAGGTATACAAGGATGAACTGCACAGAGTACAGCTTGAGGCAGGTATTTAAAGCAGTTCGACAGGTGCAGTTCTTATTAGGCATAATGCAAGGTGATTAACTCCAGGCATGTAGAAAAGTTCAGGAACAGAACAGCAGCATCTCTGGTGGTACAAGGTACTGCTGCTAGATACAAATAACAGGCAGAGTTGTAACAACAGGTGCCAGGAAAATTGAGTGGAGGGATAACTACCGTAATTGCTGGTAATGTGTGCAGCGTGATGTCCATGCGCCACATCGCTGGTAAATGAATCTCCTCCTAGGTGTCCAAGTTGAACCAGTGCACTGAAGTATGGATTTGTGAATGAGCCATTTTATCATCAAAGAATGATACTGCCATGACCATCAAAAAAAAGCCTGCCACACTTTTCCCTTGGCAAGGAGAGGACATATCGGGTCAGTAGACAGCATAATGAATGAGGATGTCAAATAACCCATGGGATTTCTCAACTTCTCCCCTTTTAGTTCAAAGAGCAAGTGACAAGAAGAACTTCCACTACCAGAGGAACCTGTAAAGTTGCTTACAACAAAGTATTGATGTCATAAACTAAAATTATCTATTTGGAAATTCCATGAGAATAACTTGTCATCTGCTAGGATAATTTTAATACATGATAGATATATAGATAGATAGACAGATAGATAGATAGATAGATAGATAGATAGATAGATAGATAGATAGATAGATAGATAGATAGATAGATCTTTAACCCCTGTAATTTGCAAGGTGGGGCCTCCTTGACTTGGACTTGTTTTCCTAGCACATCCCACAGATGCTCGATCAGATTGAGTTCTGGGAATTTTGGAGGCCAAGTCAACACCTTGAACTCTTTGTTATGTTACTCAAACTGCCATCAGGTTAAACCATTGCCATGAAGGGGTGTACTTGGTTTTCAACTAAGTTTAGGTAGGTGACACATGTCAAAGTAACATCCACATGAATACCAGGACCCAGGGTTTCCCAGAAGAACATTGCCCAGAGCATCACACTGCCACTGCCGGTTTGACTTCTTCCCATAGTGCATCCTGCTGTTATCTCTTCCCCGGGTAAACAATGCACACGCACCCAGTCACTCACATGATACAAAAAAAAAATGTGATTCATCAGACCAGGCAACCTTCTTCCATTGCTCCATGGTCCAGTTCTGCTGCTCATGTGCCCATTGTAGGCAATTTTGGTGGTGAACAGGGCTCAGCATGGGCACTCTGACCAGTCTGCGGCTATGCACTGTGCGTTCTAACATCTTTTTTATCATAGATAGTATTATTTTTTCAGCAATTTGTGCTACAGTAGCTCTTCTGTGGGATTGGACCAGACAGGCTAATCTTCACTCCCCACGTGCATCAATAAGCCTTTGGTGCCCATGACCCTGACACCGGTTCCCCGCTTGTCCTTTCTTGGACCTCTTTTGCTAGGTACTAACCACTGCAAAACAAGAACACCTCACAAGACCTGTCGTTTTGGAGATGCTCTGACCAAGTCATCTAGCCATCATAATTTAACCCCTGTCGAAGTCGCTCAGAACCGTATGCTTGCCCAGTTTTCCTACTTGCAACACATCAACTTCAAGAACTGACTGTTCAAATTTTTATTATTAATTGTAATTTGAAGTTCAAGCTCTAACCGAGCATCCAGTTTCATGATGCACCAGGTCGTCGAGTATGCTCAGTAGAGCAAAATGGGGCTCCAGAGAGATATCACCCTTATCGCTCTGGATAGTTGTCACCATGACAGCTGAGGATCACTGAGATTCTGAATCCTTAAACTTTTGAATGCATAATGGGGATTTTTACTAGTTTTACAGATTTTTATATATATTGTGGCAATTGGGACACTTTACCACCCTCTATAGGTGCAGAGAGGGTTAAATCTGCGCGAACACACACACATACACACACACATATATACACACACAGCAGAGCAGACCAGATGGAGCACCTGGGACTATGCAATCAAGGAATCAGCTAGAGCAGTCCTGAGGAGGAGGCATAAATAGCTATCTTGTGTTGTGGGTGGGAGACTGCTGCCAAAAAGTGGCCAGTGACTAGTTAGGGACCTAACTGTGATAGCCAGAGTTTAGGGCTATGGGACTATGTTTATTTCCATGAATATTTGATTGCTGAAGACACTGCCAAGACTGTTTATCCATCCTGACAAGTAAATAAATGTCAAAGTGCTTCAGGAGAAACCTGTGTGAGGAGCTATATGTTTGCACGCTTTTTACAAAATATATATATGTATATATTATATATAGTGTTGTGATTAAATATCCCTAGTCAGCGGGAACCCATTTTAGGCCTCACCTCTACAGAGGACAGACATGACAGGTGCATACAGATTTCAGAGAGAGAACACCAATACTGTGCATCTTGAAAACATTACCCAATGCAAACCTGCTCTCCATAAAGCAGCATAAATGAATACATCTGTATACTCTGGAGTGTCCTGTAAATACAACTCTGCAATAAAAAGCTTTCCTCATTCTATTTGTGCATCCTCTCTTAGCTATAGTATTATACTCAGGCCGCCTAACATTCTATGCAATGAGAATGCTCACTAAAGTGCTCTCTGTCAGAATACCCATTCATCACAATTTTCAGAGCATTCTTAAATGCTTAAAGTACCCAAAGAGGCTAAATTATATCAACTTGCTTTCATCACAGACTCTGGGGGCCTGAGTCATTAAGGAAAGTAGGGCAAAAAAAAAAAGGAGTAAATGTTCTCCGGGACAAATCATGTTACAATGCAAGGGGTGCAAATTAGTTTATTATTTTGCATGTAAGAAAACTACTGGCTTATTTTTATGTAGCACACAAATATTTGATAGCTTAATTTGTACACTGAAATTTAAAGTTGGCCTAGGACGTGCCCTACCCCAACTATAAATTTGTCTCCACATTTTAAATTTACCTTCCCTCCAATGCAACATGGTATTGCCCAGGTGCAAAGTTACTCCTTTTTTATGCTTTGTCTTACTTAATGACTCAGGCCCTGGAAGTTTTGTTGGAGGCTCAGAATCAGAACCTAATTTGTTTATGCAACGCAATGGTTTCCATCTTGCACAGAAGACAACTAAACTAAGGAAGTCCATAAGGATAGCATTTCACCTGGACATCCAATCATTCAGCAGGTCACATGGAATGTCCTAGATTAAGGACAAGCAAATACAGCAATACGTTTTAATCCTGTGAACCTCGTAACCAGGGGAGGGCTGGCAAATTTCAGCCTGGTGGGCAAGACTCCATTCAGTAGCCTATTAGGAATGTTTTAAAGGAACAAAATGCAGGTGGTCCAGTGACCCAGCCCAAGGTAGCCCACTGTGGGACTGGCCCAAGGAGCAGATGCCCCCCCAGCCCAGCCTGCCCCCGCTCGTAACATATCCCGATGCCTGTAATAATAAAGTGGGCTATCATTTCTTCCCAGTGTTTTGAAAAATTAACTTGCATTGGTCAGCATGAAATTTTTTTCCTCCTTTTGGTTATTTTACCTAGTTACCTCTAAAATTGTAGGTTTAATGACATTAATCAGAAAGGACTATTTGAACATTTACTTATTAGACATACCTGATATTGAACAAGATAGGTTTATATTATTTTCCATCAAGTTTTGTATTAACAAATTACCCACATATGACAAGACTGTGTCTTCCAGCCCATGGTATATATACCAACTATCCTGATTTAGGATGGACACTCCTGATCCTGAGGGGCTTTCCCACAATTCCAATAGCGAGGACATGTGATCCGACTGATGCAAATGCTGGGAGGAATGTCCAATGGTGTGTGCAGCAGTGAAAGGGTGTTTTGGGGGAAGGGAACGGCTTTGGGGGCGACCTAATACTTCAGAGGAGCTAAGCACACCGCAGGGATGTCATGACCCCCTCTTATGATGTGTTCTAACCAAGGTAAAGACAAACCTCAAGGCAGAGTCAGGTATGTACAGAGAAAAAATCATGTGCAATGTCAAGACAAGAAAGCACTGTACAACCAGATCTAAACTGTTTCCTAACTTCTGGTATATAGATAGCAAAGTAATATTATTTAGCCATCCAGAGGGTGATGGCAAAGAATGTCCTTTAATTGATACAGTGACACTTGCGTATATTAATAACTTTTCCCATCTTAAACTCCCCAGGCTCATGGAAAGGGGGGATGAGGACAGTAAGAGATCTGGGAGTGGTACCCCTTCATTCTTAAGTGCTCCACCCAAGTAATTCTATGAGCCCTGCTAAACAATCACATCTGCATCCACCATGGAATGGAGAGCCGTGAAAGGGTTAGGCTCTCTGAAGTTCACTAGCTCTTTCTAAGCTTCCGCATATAAACTCTTCACACTCTCTGTGGAGTGATAATTTCCTGCAGAGGCACAAAGAGTTCAAGAGGAGAAGCAGATGAATATTCAGAAACAGGATTCATGTACTATAATCCCCTTTGTATTCCCAGATTTACCCCTAGATCCGTAGGATCATTGAGGTGTGATAATGCAGGACTGCAAGTATCTCCTGTACTCTTTCTTTAATACAGCTTCTTGCAGATTAGTAGAACTATTTTAACACTTTCTGGCTGTGCCTAATCCTGTCACTTTGTACAAGAATGGCTCCATTGTTGCCTCCTGATGATCATAACTGAAATGCATAGGAGTCGTATCATACACCAAACATCAAGCCCTCTGCAACCTACTTACTTCTGCACATAAATCATCATCATCATCCATTTGGATCTTAAGTATCAGATAATTTAGTTTAATTGTGAAGCTGCAAATATTGCCCCTTCTTTGTGTTATAATTGTGCTATTTTACTTATAAATAATGATGCAGCTATCTCTTCAGGGTTAGCTATTGCAGCTTCATCATTACATAGATCCCAAAAAGGAATTTTTTTCAATACTTTTATTCTTTCTAAAGCTGTTAGACTGTCCACCCCTCCAGTCAGCTTAACCCTTGAAGGGCAACTGAAGCATCTAATTCTTCCATTACTCCTTCCTCAATTGCTCATAATGCCCAAGTAACGTGTGCTATTGTTTAATCAAAACACACAATAGTCTGAGAGAGCCGACGTGTGGGCATTATCTTTACCTATGGTATTTTCATCAATTTCTCTATATTCTTCTGTGAACCAATTATCCCTGCCTGTCTCTTAATATATTTCATTATTACAAACACGTAATGCTCTAGATCAGGCCTGTCCAACCTGCGGCCCTCCAGGTGTTGTGAAACTACAAGTCCCAGCATGTCCTTCCAGCTATCAACTGGTTGTCTACTGGCAAAGCATGCTGGGGCTTGTAGTTTCACAACACCTGGAGGGCTGCAGGTTGGACAGGCCTGATCTAGATCTTAGCACAAACATAAAAATCAAACCCAAGGTCATATCCGTGTGCATTTAGACTGCCGTACTGTGTGGCTCCAACCTCTCCCATCTCACTTGCAGGTGTCCCCCTTTCCTCTATAACCAATATCTGCTCATTTTTGGCACTGGATGACACTCACAGGAGGTATCTTGTAGATGGGCTCCTTTCTGAGTGACTTGTAGATGTGGATCCACTTTATGTACTTACACTATCTGTATTTCTCCTCTGTACTACCCCTTGGCTCTTTAGGAGGCTTGGCAGAAGGCAACATTTCTGCTTCTCTTTCCTTCTCTAACTACAATGGCCGGCCAGCCAGGAGGTGCCTGATAAGTAGGCATATTTTTGGCTACTTATTGCGCACATCATGGCTGGCCAGGCCATTGTTGTTAAAAAATCAGGTAATCAAATGTCAGGTATCCTTGTAGAGTTATTTCCAAGACAGCACACACAGCGCATATATTGTTCATATAAAAGGTCTCAGATGATTCCAAAGAAATTCTTAAACTCAGGTGTAAAGCTTTGACTTTTTATACAATCTTAATACAAAATTATACAAGGTTCTTTCCCAGATGATAAATTGATAATTCACATCTCTAAAACAAAAGGATGTAGTTTTCCATGTGCTCAAGCTAGTCTTGGCATACCGCTACATCTCATTATCACTTTTCCTAAGAACAGTTTTAGAAAACTGTTTTAAAGTTTATGCATATCTTGATTAAAATGAATGAACAGTGATAAAATGGATTCTAATAACATTATTGATTTCCCAAACTGTCCAGCAGCAAAATTGTCCCTGGAAATTATATTTAAATGTTGGCAAGAGCAATCTATGTGCCATTTTGTCAACCTTACCTGCAAAGGGTCTGATCTCCAGCAGCTTGCTACCTGACAGTGGACAAATTTTGCTTTTAACAACGGCAACCCCAAATCAGGTTATACCTCTACCATTCAGCATAATTCCCCAAGCTGTCTCGGATGTAATAGTGAAAAAATGAGGTTGCAGCTAGTTTGCACCTATGCACTAACAAAAAGGGGCATGGTTATGCCACAGTAGGGCACGCCCCCTGCGACAGGGCGAGTGCTTTTAGAATCCCCCCGTCTCCCCCCTCCACTCCCTTTCAGTTGCCATCAAATTGAGATTGACCCTCCTAAATCAGGACAATAGGGAGGTATGTTTCTGTCTTCTTCACAGCTTTGTTAAATAAGCACCTGAATTGAATTGACATATTTCAATATAAAAAAATGTAATAAATTAAAACAATAGTACAATGTAACACTGAATCAAGCCTGAAGTCTTTCAGCCCTCATAGAGTTTCTGTAATATCTGTTTCAGCTGCTCCCGCACTGTGTCACAGAAATCACAAGAATTAGCAGCTACATCCCAGGCCATATTGTTGATTATAGTGATTAAACATTCCTGCGCTGACTTCAGATCTTGATCAAACCTCCTGTCATCTGTCTGAAGAGCCATGTGCGTGCAGATGTTTCTCAACTCTATGCTGTCCTAGGAAAAAGGATAAACATTACTTCATGTAGCGAGATACTTCTACATTTTCAGGTGATTTCAGTTGAGACACATCTGACATATGATATTATATTATTATTATTATTACTATTTATTTATATAAATATATTGCAATAACCTACAAAAACTGCACAAAGTCTATAACACTGAGTATACATAATGTATAAAGGCCAAAACAGAAAAGCCCTGGTTCCAGTATAAGGCCCCTTACACACTAGTATAAAAAAAATCATCCTTTTCCTTTTGTTCTGTAATGTACATATAAGCGTGTGAACAGGTATGGGAATGGAACACATTGATTCTAGTGACTCCATACCCACTTGCACTTGCAGTCGGGGGTGTTTGTGTTATGGAAGAGTTTTTAGATGCTTTTTCTACTATCACTGTAAATTAACACACATTGGGGTTTCTAGACTGACCACAAGTGCTAGCTCTATTTGCTACTACTGTAACTTGCATTTTCCTGATATGAATATTGGGTAACCAGCCTAAAAGCTGCATCAGCACTAAATATAAACTAACAAATAATTATTACCAGCAACATCTGGTGCTGTAGGAAGCCATAACCAAACCCAGATACCAGATAGGTAGCCTGTGGGTGGCATGAAAATGGTCAAAATAGCTTTCAAAAATGTCTTTTTAAGGCTTTTACCCACATTTACTAAAAATGAGAGCATTTACTTTTATTGACATCAAAATTGATTTATACAGTTCTCCTCAGTTTAGAATACCAAACATACAAGTTTGGCCACAGACACAGGACCAAAACTAAGGTGGGGTTCTTAGCTTAGCTTTTCATTTTTATTTTTTTTCAGAACTGCCAAATCAATTCACAATGTAGGTGGTAGTGAAGCTTTAATTGGCAGATTATTCTAATGTAACATGTTCTCATAATTTATTTATGTAGCGCCGCTAATTCCACAGCACTGTACAGAGAACTCATTCACATCAGTCCCTGCCCCATTGGATCTTACAGTCTAAATTCCCTAACACACACGTACATACTAGGGTCAATTTGATAGCAGCCAATTAACTTACTAATGCCTGACATACGAGAATAAAGAAAATAAACATTAACACAGTACAAGGAAAGTGTCATATTTCAGCCTATTTTTCTGCATTTAATCAAATCCATTTGAATTTGGATTATAAATTGAGGAGAAACTGATCTGAATTTCAGCTGACATGGTAAGCCCATGCATGTTTCAAGTTAACAAACCAAATTCACAGCCCTCTGTGGTCTGCATTACACAACATCTGAAAGAGGTATGATGGATTGTCAGTTTTCAAGGCAAAAGAGGCAGCTGTCTCAAACAACAAGCTTCAGTGCTATGAAATATAAGTAATGTCTTATATTTTAAAATGAGTGGTTTCTATCTTTTTGGTAGAATAATGAATAAAATAAATTTATATCACACCAGGTGGACCTAGTATCTCCTATATATAAGGTGTAATCCTTGACTCACAACTGTCGTTTATTCCCCACATCAACTCTATATCTATATCATGTTACATACACCTAAAGAACATTTCCAGAATACGCACATATCTGACACAAGACACCGCAAAAACATTAATTCATGCACTCATCATCTCCCGCATCGACTATTGCAATTCCCTCCTTACTGGTCTTCCCAAAGTCAGACTTGAACCCATACAATCTATTTTGCACACAGCCTGTATTTCAACGAATCCAATACAAAATTCTTCTACTAACATACAAGGCCATCAACAAAATAGCACCGACATACATCTCCTCACTTGTCTCGAAATATCTCCCTACTCGACACCTCCGTTCTGCACAAGATCTACGTCTCTCCTCCACTCTCATCACATCCTCCCATTCTCGGTTAAGGGTTTTTTAATAAGAGTAATAATCTATATATCTTGAACAGTATTAGCAAATTGTTAAAACATGATGTGATATAAAAAAGCAATAAATGACTGTTAAAACTAGCAGATAAATACTGCTATACGCACCGTGGGCTCTTGTTGAAGTCGTTAAATATAACTGTCAGCTAGTTTTATCATTGTAAACAGAAAGTTAAGGATCAATGTCATCAAAGTTGATGATTGGATCCTACCAATATAAATAACAGGGAAATATTAACTACCACAATTCGAGTGGGGTATAATATAATAGTAGTTTTTCCCTTCTCCACATAGCAAGGTAGCAATGTTGTTGAGTTTCCCAGTAAATCTGTTTATGCCAACACATACATGTTTTAGCCAGTAAGGGGCGTATAGTACCGTATATGATATCCCTCAACCCTGATAAGTAGACGGGTATCTTTGTTGCTCGGATTCAATCCTCCTTAAAAGTGTCAGTTAATATGCGATCAGTAGTATTCGCCTAATAAGGGTTTAGTCTGTCTATAATAGATTATTGTCGTTCAGCAGAATAGCTACTTTCGAATAACTGGTTTTATCTGCATGTTAGGTATAAAATCTGAGAGAGTCTGCGGCGTGTATCGACCCCAACGCGCGTCTCACTCAACTAAGCTTTGTCAAGAGCCCACGGTGCCTCTAGCAGTATTTATCTGCTAGTTTTAACAGTCAGTTGTTGTTTTTTCATATCACATCCATGTTTTAACAATTCACTAATGTTGTTCCAGATATATAGATTATTATTCTTATTTTAATGCATAGCAATAAAATGTATAATATATTTTAATTTGGTCCTTGAGTGCCCTGTGTACACATCTCTTTCCCTCAACCCATAGTAACTTTCAGAATAATGAATAAAGAGATAGTGGAATGAAACAGATTCAGCATTAATGAAATGGTGACTGGCTTGAAAACCATTATTATTATTATTATTATTATTATCGTTTATTTGTAGGGCGCCACAAGGTTTCCGCAGCGCCGCACATAGTACAAACAGTAGACTATACAGTAGACTATACAGGGTAGAACAGTACAGAACAATAAACACACAGTACCAGTACTTCAGAAACTCCGGGAGGGCAGATACAGTAGAGACAGAGCAGAAGAAAAGGTATGGAGACTGGAGGGAAGAGGGCCCTGCTCATTCGAGCTTACATCCTAAGGAAGGGTAAACAAAGTCAGGCACAAAAGGGAGGCAGTGAATCAAAGGGGAGAGAGATGAGGGGTCAAGGGAGGATGAGCAGAAGAGATGAGAGGTTAAATGGATGGTTGGTAGGCCTTGAGGAACAGGTGAGTTTTAAGTGACGTTTGAAGGAGCACAGGTTGGGTGAGAGACGGATGGAGCGAGGGAGGTCGTTCCAGTGAAGGGGGGCAGCACGGGAGAAGTCTTGGATTCGAGAGTGGGAAGAGGTGATCAGTGTGGAGGAGAGGCAGCGATCATTGGCTGAGCGCAGGGAGCGCACAGGAGTGTGAATGGAGAGGAGGTTAGAGATATAAGGGGCAGTAGACTGGGAGAGAGCCTTGTAAGTGGTGGTAAGGAGTTTAAAAAGGATTCTGTAGGGGAAGGGGAGCCAGTGTAAGGCGAGACAGAGTGGAGAGGCGGAGGAGGAGCGGCGTGAGAGGAAGATGAGTCTTGCAGCCGCATTGAGTATAGAGCGGAGGGGGGCAAGGTGGGAGTGGGGGAGGCCAGTAAGGAGAAGGTTGCAGTAATCGAGGTGGGAGATGATGAGAGCATGGATGATAGTTTTGGTGGCATCCTGAGAGAGAAAGGGACGGATGCGGGCAATGTTACGGAGTTGGAAGCGACAGGGCGAGGGATTGAATGTGGGGGGAAAAAGAGAGAGAGGAGTCAAGAGTGACACCCAGGCAGCGGAGTTGGGTGACAGAGGAGATAGTTGAGTTATTGACAACGATAGAGAGGTCGTGGTGGGATTGGAGTCTGGGCGGAGGAAAGACAATAAGTTCAGTTTTTGGGATGTTAATTTTAAGACAGCGTGAGGACATCCAGGAAGAGATAGCTGAGAGGCAGTCACACGAGAGAGGAGGGAGGAGGAAAGATCAGGAGAAGAGATGTAGAGCTGAATGTCATCAGCGTAAAGGTGATACTGAAGACCAAACGAGGAGATAAGAGCACCAAGGGAGGAAGTATAGAGCGAGAATAGTAGAGGGCCGAGAACAGAGCCCTGGGGGACTCCTACAGGGAGAGGGGAGGGGGTGGAGGAAGAGCCAGACGTGGATACAGAGAAGGAGCGGTTATCCAGGTATGAGGTGAACCAGGCATGGACAGAACCAGAGAGGCCAAGAGAAAGAAGTGTTTGCAGCAGGAGGGGGTGGTCCACGGTGTCAAAGGCCGCAGAGAGGTCGAGGAGTATGAGTATGGAGAAGTGACCTTTGGATTTGGCTGAAAGGAGGTCATTAGTGACTTTAGCCAGGGCAGTTTCGGTGGAGTGGAGGGGGCGGCAACCAGAATGGAGTGGGTCAAGGAGGGAGTTGTCAGAGAGGTGACAGGTGAGGCGGCTGCAGACAATCCGCTCAAGTATTTTGGAGGCATAGGGGAGAAGAGAGATAGGGCGGTAGTTCGCAAGAGAGGTGGGGTCAAGGTTGGGTTTCTTGAGGATAGGGGAGATAAGAGCATGCTTGAATGAGGATGGGACTACGCCAGAGGAGAGTGATAGGTTGAATAGGTGTGCGAGGTAAGAGCAGGCAGTAGGAGAGAGAGAGCGAAGGAGGTGAGAGGGGATGGGATCAAGAGGACAGGTAGAGGGTGGAGAGGAAAGAATAAGGGAGCGAACTTCTTCACCTGATGTAGGGGTGAAGGAGCACCAAAGCTGGTTAATGGGGGGAGGTGAAGCAATGAGGGTGGTGGCAGAGAGAAAGGAGGAGGAGATGTTCTGTCTAATGGCTTAAATTTTGGAAGAGAAAAAGGTAGCGATGTCAGAGGCAGAGAGGGAAGGCGGGACAGTGGGAGGGGGGGAGAGGAGGGAGTTGAATGTGGCGAAGAGGCGGCGGGGATTGGAGGACTGAGAAGAGATAAGGGACTTAAAGAAGGATTGTTTAGCGAGGGACAGGGCAGAGCAGAAAGAGGAGAGGATAAATTTAAAGTGAAGGAAGTCCGCCAGGGAACGAGATTTCCTCCAGAGGCGATCGGCTGTGCGAGAGCACTTTTGGAGGGAGCGGGTCAGTTTGGAGTGCCAGGGTTGGGGAATAAGGCGACGCTGGCGAATAGAAGAGGCCGGGGCAACAGTGTCCAGGGCAGTAGTGAGGGAGTGGTTGTAGAGAGCGGAGGCTTGATCAGGGCAAGCCAGAGAGGGAAGGGGTGATAGGAGAGTTTCTAGAGAGGAGGAGAAGGAGATGGGGTCGATGGCGTCAAGGTTGCGCCTGGTGAGGGTGGCTTTAGGCGAGGAGGGAGCGGGGGAGGAAGACAGAGTGAAGGAGAGGAGATGGTGGTCAGAGAGAGGGAAGGGAGAGATGGAGAAGTCAGAGAGATTGCAGAGGTGAGAGAAGACAAGGTCGAGGGAGTGACCAAGACAGTGGGTGGGGGAGGAGGTCCACTGAGTGAGGCCGAGGGAGGAGGAGAGGGCAAGAAGTTTGATGGTGGCCGGGTCAGAAGAGTTGTCAATAGGGATATTAAAGTCGCCAAGTATAATGGAAGGCAGGTCGGAGGAAAGATAGTGGGGGAGCCAGGCAGCAAAGTTGTCAAGGAAAAGGGAGGTAGGGCCAGGGGGACGATAGATGACGGAGACACGGAGGTGGATGGGGGAGAAGAGCCGAATGGAGTGGACTTCAAAAGGAGGAGAAGGAGAGGGAAGGTAAGGCGAGAATGACCCGAAAAGTGCAGTTAGGGGATAGGAGGAAGCCCACTCAACCTCCTGGACGCTCGTCTGGTTTGGTGGAGTGGGTGAAAGAGAGGCCCCCATAGGAGAGAGCGGCAGGAGAGGCAGTATCAGAAGAAGTGAGCCAGGTTTCAGTGATGGCAAGGAGATTGAGAGAGTTGGAGATGAAGAGGTCATGGATGGAGGACAATTTGTTACGGACGGACCTGGAGTTCCAGAGGGCACACGAAAAAGGGAGGGAGGGACGAGGGGAGATGTGGATGAGATTGTCGGGGTTGATGGAGCGAGGGGGGGGGGTGGGGGATGGGACCGTGAGAGATAGGTCTGGGGGAGAGGATGGGTATAGGAAAGGAGCGAGGCGGCATGATGAGAGACAGGGGACAGAGAGGAATAAGAGAATGGCCAGAGGAGGCAGGGCAGGGGTGAAGGAGAGACGCAGAGGGAGGGCAGCAAAAGGGAAATTGGAATAAAATACAATAAAATGCAATGAAATAAAATACAGTCGAATGAGTTTAAACTAAAACATGGGTTAAGGCAATCAATGGTAAGTTGAAATGAGAAATATATGGTGAGGGACCAGGTGTAGAGGTACCATGCATTGAAGAAGGAGACCTCAGGAACCAGGCGATTTCAGGCAGATCACGGGTAGTGATCGCCACAGCGACAGTGAGTGGAAGGGACCAGAGTTCAGGCGAGACAAGAGATCCAAAGAGAATGTGGGTCCAGGGTGCAGGTGATCCAGGATCAGTGAGGGAGGTCCAGGGAGCAGGAGAGCCAAGAGTTCAAGTGGACCAGGGCCAAAAGGGCTAGGTGGATCCAGAGTTCAGGTAGGCCAAAGGGACAAAGGCAAGTCCAGAGTTCAGGTGGGCCAATAGGACTAGGTGGGTCCAGAGTTCAGGTGGGCCAAAAGGACTGGGTGCAGAATAAAGTCCCAGAGTAAAGGTGGGCCAAAAGGACTAGGTGGGTCCTGAGTAAAGGTGGGCCAGAAGTATTAGGGGGTCCAGAGAACAGGTGAGCCGATAGGACTAGGTCTGGGCCCAAGATAGTGGCAGCGTGTCCGTGTGAGGACCAGGGGGGGGGGGGGTTGTGCACAGAGGCAAACAGGGAGACCAAGAGAGGTCTAGTGGTGGGGCAGTGAGCAGAGAAGACCCAGTGGGAGAAGAACCACATTATCTGTGGTTACGTAAATATTTACGTAATAGTTACGTACATATTTTTTTAAAGTGACAATTTGTTTTTTTCTGTTTGTGTGCACTATGTTAGCTTGTCTAAGAGGTGAGAAATGGCACCATTTCAGCAGAATGGCTAAGGCCATTCATACTATGACTAGTACATATGTTTTCCTTTCAATTTTATACAGACATTAGTCTTTGCTGATTGGTTGCCATGGTGACTGGTCTGTGCTCTGCTGTATATACTAAGAGGAAAAACAATTATTTGGTAATAAAAATGGTCTGTTCTGATTGTGTATTTTTTAGCCCACATCGCTGTATGATTGGATCATACAACTTCTTCTAAGCACTTTGTCACACTGCAATCTGGCTGGGACCATCAATGTAATTTGTGTCACTTAACCTGATGTATCAATCCCCTATCTTGTTATAGATTGTAGCTTGTGAGCAAGGCCTCTTAATACCCTGTTAATACCCAGATTAATTAATCATTCATTATTGTTTGTTCCCAATTGTACCATGCTGCAGAACATGCTGGTGCTATATAAATAATGCTTCTAATAATAATAGCAAAGGAAGTTAAAAAAACTCTATTATATATTGCCTCTAACTGGACAATGTATTGATTAAAGTCAGAAACTTTAGAAATGTGGGATATGCTTTCACAGAACCATTGCAGCACGCAGTGAGCAACAACTGCATAACATAACCTATTCTATTTATAACATATCAAAATATCTTGAAGGGTTTAGACACACTTTAACTTTACTATTGTCTGTACAATTGTTACCATTGTCAGTGCAAGCCACCAGCTTCTATGATCAGTCATCTTGGCTTCATAATGCTCCCTGCATTGTCCTTCAAAAGAACTATTTACTAGAAGACCATCATCATCATCATTTATTTATATAGTGCCACTAATTCCGCATCGTTGTACAGACAACTCATTCACATCAGTCCCTGCCCCATTGGAGCTTACAGTCTAAATTGCCTAACACACACACACACACACACATAGAGGGAGAGACTAGGGTCAATTTTGATAGCAACCAATTAACCTACCAGTTTGTTTTTGAAGAGTGTGGGAGGAAACTGGAGCACCCGGAGGAAACCAACGCTAACACAGGGAGAACATACAAACTCCACACAGATAAGGCCATGGTCAGGAATCAAACTCATGACCCCAGTGCTATGAGGCAGAAGTACTAACCACTAGGCCACTGTGCTGCCCAAGACCAATGTCTATATAACAGACTCCATATATTTAAATTTGTATCTTTAAAAATCCTTAGCTCTTGTAAGTAAAGCAATATGTTACTTAAGTTTGCTGTTCATTCAACTGTAACACAAATTGTATATAATAATTGTTTATGTGTTATCTGCTCTCTCAGCCAGTACTCACTTTTAGCTGCATAGGAAATTGATGACCCAGGGGCAAATGGTCCAGTATCTTTTCTTCCAGCGCTAGTATCTCTAGAGTACAACGTGCAACTCTGGACAGGCGATTCCCTGATGCCCTCTGTGATAGTGTCAGCGGTCTAGAGGATGCTGACCCTGCATCCACTGCTTCCAGCTCAGTGTCAGCCCGGTGTGTAGCTGCTGTATAGCTGTCAGGTAGGCTGCTGTCCTCCACAATGTACATGTTTAAGTCATTGCTCCGTATACCCCTCTTATCCATCAGGAAGATCAGTGTATTGAAAGCCTGGGCTTGGTGGATGACTGCCTCTTTCACGAGTGCTGGCCTGGTCATCTTCATTGTTGTCATCTGTCCAGCTGTCAAACGTGAATAATAAAGAGAGAATAAGATGAGCTCCGTTTTATTGTAGTATCAGCGTGTGGTCCAAGGCTCAGTTGTGTAACCTGACTCCGAGCTGTGACCTTTGTTCACTAACTGCCAGCATATCACACAGCCAGGATAAGCTTTGCTAGGAAGACGGGTTTTTTTTCACTATCATATGACATAAGATTATCACCGGACACAGCTATCTATTAGTGCAGGCTCAGGCACAAATTACAGAAGTAAAGTTTAGCAAGAATGCAGCTTTCTGTCTGACATGTGCATAGCACGGCTATTATGTTGTTACAGTACATTTCATCATAGTGCAATGCCTATGTGCTATAATACTATCTATAATACTATCGAATGGACATAAACACATCTGATAACATTGTTTATAAAATTCTATGGAGAGAATATTACATCATCTGTCGTTTATAGTACCAGTTCGTTCCATCCAGCTTACAAACATGCACATTACATTTAGATATCATTTTATCCTACTACACACCGGATAGAGTGAGAGTTTATATGTAGACAACAAACAAATATTGATTTATTTCCTATTATGTAAATGGTACTTTCTTCCTGTACTCCCTTAGGGGTAAATGTATCAAGCTGAGAGTTTTCCTGCGGGTTTGAAAAACCAATCAGATTCTAGCTATCATTAATTTAGTACATTCTACAAACTGACAGCTAGAATCTGATTGGTTGCTATAGGCAACATCTCCACTTTTCAAACCCGCTGGAAAACTTTCAGCTTGATACATTTACCCCTTAATGTCACCACATAAACAGATCGTATAGACTGTATAGTACAGGTATTCAACCTTATCAGCATAAAATTCTAGGCATTTGATAACCAGGCATGCTGGGATTTCTAGTTCCACAACATCTGGAGAGCCACATGTTACCTGCATCAGTGTCAGCCCATAGGATACATTACCATGATGGAACACTGAAGATGATTTTCGTTCTCTCAATATTGTTGTCAGGTTCTTGTACCACTGAGTGACATGGGATTACTCAGCTCAGATAATTATATTTTATTGTATGATGAAGTTTTCCTGTACATACAAAAAGCTAACACAACTGGTTAGGGGAGGATGTGCTTGTATTCCGTCAGCTTCATGACTGAAACCTGGGGGAGGGGGAGCAGGGCAGAGCTCTTAGTCAAGTTCTTATTTAATAACATCTTGTTTGTTCTGCCAATGAAGGTTTTGTAACCAATGTAAATTCACTAATGTTAATCACGTGAGCAATATATAATTCATTTGGTTGCTGATAATAGGTTTATTTTCAATGTTCTGTTATTCAAAGCCATTGTTACTTTGCACAAATTAACTATATTGGTCAATATAAAATACATGCTGAATATATATTGAACTCTGCTGTATAGTAAGGAACAAAGATGGCATACAACTTTCTACTATGTAAATATATAGTTTGCAATTTGTATATTGTATGTATTAACCATGGTTAACGTAAAATGTTTTTACTTAATATTCTATTACTTCATAAAAGGTAGATCACACTCCTACAGATATGTAATACAAACAATTCACCAGGTCCTAAAATAATCTCTACCAATACCAAAGCACAAAATATCAAGTATAATAAATACATTTATAAGCAGATGTCGCAGACTCTTATTTGGTCCTGACTCCTGACAAAACATTAACCAACTGATTTTATTAATACATAAAATTACTAAGAGGCAATTGTATGTTTCACATATATATGTGCATGATACGGATACATACAGATTCATGCACGGGGTAAGGTGCTGCACGCCTCTTACAAAATTAAGGGGACTATTTAACAAGCGACGTAGATGCCATCTAAAGGCTCTTTCACCAGTTTTTGCTGTTTAAGAAAGAGTTAACCCTTTACCGGAGCTTATCGCTATTCCCATAAACCTCAATGGTGATACAGCATTAGTCAATTTATTACCTTGACTAATGTAACTTGTTTTTTGCAATGTGAGCGAGTTCTTTATACAGCACTGCAGAATTAGTGGTGCTATATAAGTATAAAGGATGATGATGATGATGACAATGGGATCTAGCTGAAGCCTCTATGGCTTGGTTGGATCCCTCACCTGTGAGATTGCTATGCACATAACACTTCCTCCATTCGTAAAAAGGCCTCTTGGAGGAGCGGGGTCTACGTCTGGGCTCCGAGAGCACCCCTGAAATGGTTTGCATATGTAGCTTCACTATGAAAGCCTGTTATTAAACAATTAAACAAAGGAACAATGTAAACACTTCCAAGACAAGGTATAGACTGCTCTATACTGCTCTGTATGTGTACTTATACATGCAGTATATTGCTTACATGAAGCATTGTGTGGAATTAATATTTTAACATTCCTTCTAATAGTACAGAATTTCACAGCTCGGTGTAAGCAGTGAGGAAATGTGTGGTAATATGCACAATATCATGGGAATAAACTAGGATTTGATCTCTGACCTACAATTTTAAGAGATTACAAACAAGGTTGTAGGCAGTACTCACATATATAATGTTGTAATAATGTAAATCACATTGCAAAATAATAATAATCACAATAATGTATATAATAATAATCAACATTCAGCTACCACAGAGATTCATTTATAATACTAGTACAAACTAATGTACTTCTAAATATCTGTAGATGAGTCATGTTATTGTGTGAATGTTTTTAGTTTACAGCTATAGTTGAACTCCTATAGATACAATTGCTCCATGACACTTTTATTGTACATTCAAAGAAATATATTATCTTACAATTTTAAGAAAGCTTTACAGTCTCAATCAGACATGAGTATTTTACAATGAGTAAACAGGAAGCGAGCGTGTCCCTCTTATATCAATTGGCGTAACAGAGAGACGGATTTAGATTTAGGGGTCTATTTATTAACAGCATACTTGCCAACTCTCCCTGAATGTCAGGGAGACTCCCTGAAATAGGGGTGATCTCCCTCATTCCCTGAAGAGTCTGGCATTCTCTCTGATGCTGAGCCAGTACAAGACGTGGTTGGCTTCACCATCTGTGGCATGATGACACAGTTCAGAAATTGTGTCCTATGTCCATGTATTGATGCCTATGGAGGTGGCCATTTTCATGGAGACCAAGATATAATCAAAGACTGACAGGTAAGATAACATGACTTCAGTAATGGAGACAGAAATGTAAAAGACACTTCAGTCTCTAGAGATTCATAAAATGCACAGTGTGGAAGTTCTTAGTGTTTACCATAATACCATAAGGAATACCAATAAAGACACGGACACCAAATTAACGTTGGAATAAAAATAGTATTTATTAAATGACCAATATTAAACCTAAAGGGGCTGAAAGGCGGACAAGAGCAGGGCAGTCAGCAAACACAAAACCAATAACGGTGGAAAGGTCAGACCATAGTACCACCAACCCAGGATCATACCTTATCTATTGGCCGGTGCGAAATATCTGTCCAACGGCAAGACTACACCCCCTTATAACCACCAGTAAAATATTCAACATATCACGTGTGTTGGGTCCACTCACTGGACCCAACACACGTGATGACAACACAATCCAAAAGGGGGAGTAGTGACCTATGACGAGATAACCCAAGCACCATATGCAAACTTACCGACTGCACTACTCTCCCACCTAAACAAAACCATATAGAAAAACCTAATAACTGCCGGGTGGGCGGGAGGAATCCGGAAACAGAGAGAGAGCACCACTGGAGAACATCCACCTATATAAAATTAAACCACCCCCCTCATCTGTCTTATTGGTTAACAAATCAAGAAGCCTATAGGCTAAACACCCATCACTCACCCACGTGATTTTGCTGATCGGGACCTTTTTTTTCAGTCGTTGATAAAATCGTCAACGATATCGCATTGGGAGTAATTTTCTGCAGTGTGTACCCAGCCTAACTCTCTGAGTTTGTAAAGCATGCGGTAGCAACATAGACTGCTGTGAACCTTCACAATATTTACAATGAAGACAATACCACTGAACAATAATGGAAAGTCTCTTATTAGTAAGGACAAGGAAGAATACAATTCTCAATCTGACAACGATAAATATGATGGTAGTTGTAGGTCCAATATTGATGTATAGAATGCAAAGGATATGAGGAGGAATAGTCTGGGCAGTGTAAGGCAGTTTAAGGCTAAGCCTCTGGCTCAAATAGATTACAGTAGGTTACAGTACTGGCAATTAGCCCTAAGGTGCTGTGCAGTATGTAGTGGGTTACTCACATTGGTCGTGGACAATGAACAGTTCTGGAATCAAAGCCCTGAAGGTCTCCAGTGGCTCCCATCTATGGATGGTAATGTAGTAATAGTAGAATTCATAAACGTATCAGAAGAAGCCTGAAACTATGTAAAGAGTCACCCTGGGCCTCTGGACTGTACCTGGGCTCTCTGTTCCGCTGGGCTAGACCTAGTCTCTCCTTGGATCCCTGAAGTGTACCTGGACTTTCTGGACTCCCCTCTGGAATTGGCAGTCTGTCAGCTTTTTCTAGAAATCTGGCAGCTTTTCCCGACAGATTGGCAGCTCTTTCGGTAAGACTGAAGCTTTGTAACTTTGGCAACTCTTTCTGTCAAACATGCAGCCCTCTTTGTGACATTTGCAGCTCTGTACAAAGGAAGGGTAGCTCTTTTCATTTCCTACAGGGCACTTTGTCTGTGCCTTGGTCTGCAGCACTTGTCCCCACTGTACTCAATCCAGGGGCAGATCTAGACTTTTTCCTAGGGTACGATTTAGTATAACCCCACCATCTCTGGCACTGTAATCAGTAGGCACGCCCCCTCCATCACTCCTAGCAGGTGCTGACTGCCTGCGGCCACTCATTATATACATGTGTCTGGCGGCCAAGAGGCAGGAATAGGATGATGTCCAGCTGGTTCGATTGTGTTTAAAACACAATCGGAGCAGTCAGGCAAGATTCTCTGCCTCTTGGCCGCCAGGCATATGTTCATAGTGCAGGGCAGCAGGCAGACCACCCCTGCTGTGTTGGTGGCGACTGTCTCCCTCTGGATTTGTCACTAACTCACTCTCACAGTAACTTGTCCTTGTAGGCTCAGTGGCTGTGGCTGCACTGCTTTCTATTCCCCATGGCAATGGTATGGAGATGGTCCCATGGTCTTCCTCTATGGCCCATGACTCCCATACTAATCCTTCTTTTTTTTTCTCTTTGATGGAAAGGTCTCCACGTTTGTCAGGCTCCAAGATCATTTCCTCTGTCTCCATTCCTTGGGCATGCTAGGAGTTGTCATTCCATCATACAAGTCAGCACCTCTGCTGGCGACTCCTATTCGCTTGTCACTCCTGGGGGTTGGGTACTACATAACGACGCTTGAAAAGCTGACAGTACTTACCCCTGCATGATTACATCAAAGACCTTATAGCCGACTGACTGGAAATACAGACTGCTTGAAACCGAGACTTCAAGAAATTGTGGCAGCTGAATATCCCAGCACACTCCAATGATGTCAGATTGAAGGCACACACTGTCATCCGAGCTGTTAAGGTGTATTTTAAGGACAGTTGGCTATGAGGTATTCGGTGTAATCATGCCAGGGTAAGTACTGTTGGCATTTCCAGCGTCGCTACAGTGAGTAGAACCGCACTCCCGGTACTCAGCCCTCCTAGACCGGTGATTGCTAGGTCCAGCGGTATACACCTGTATACATACATAATAATGATAACAATATTAATAATAGAGATGAGCGCACTCGGATTTATGAAATCCGAGCCCACCCGAACGTTGCCGATCCGAGTCGGATCCGAGACAGATCCGGGTATTGGCGCCAAATTCAAATCTGAAACTGAGACTCTGACTCATAATCCCGTTGTCGGATCTCGCGATACTCGGATCCTATAAATTCCCCGCTAGTCGCCGCCATCTTCACTCGGGCATTGATCAGGGTAGAGGGAGGGTGTGTTAGGTGGTCCTCTGTCCTGCTATATCTCGTGCTGTTCAGTTCAGTTCTGTGCTGTGCTGTGCTGTGATGTGCTGTGCTCAGTCCAGTGGTGCTGTGTCCTGTGCTCTGTCCTTCTGAGGTCAGTGGTGCTGCTGGGTCCTGTGCTGTGTCCTGTTCAGTCCAGTGGTGCTGTGTCCTATGCTCTGTGCTTCTAAGGGCATAGTTATTTCCCCAATATTCCAAAGTGTTTAAAAAAATAAAAAAAAAGTTATTTAAAAAAATACCAAAAACTAATTTAATTTTTTTTAATTACCACAAAATTTGCACAACCAATCCTGCAGTATAAGCCCATTGGTACTGCAATATTACCAAGTTCACACATTCAGCAGTAAAAGTCCAGTGGTACTGCAATATTACAAAGTTCACACATTCTGCAGTATCAGTCCAGTGGTGCTGTGTCCTGTGCTCTGTCCTGCTGAGTTCAGTAGTGCTGCTGGGTCCTGTGCTGTGTCCTGTTCAGTCCAGTGCTGCTGGGTCCTGTGCTGTGTCCTGTTCAGTCCAGTGGTGCTGTGTCCTGTGCTCTGTGCTTCTAAGGGCATAGTTATTTCCCCATTATTCCCAAGTTTTTAAAAAATTAAAAAAAAGTTATAAAAAAAATTAAAATAATTTTTTTTTAAAAAAAGTAATTATAACCAAATTTGCAAAGCCAATCCAGCAGTATAAGTCCATTGGTACTGCAATATTACCAAGTTCACACATTCTGCAGTATCTTGTGCTACATATAATGGAGACCAAAAATTTGGAGGATAAAGTAGGGAAAGATCAAGACCCACTTCCTCCTAATGCTGAAGCTGCTGCCACTAGTCATGACATAGACGATGAAATGCCATCAACGTCATCTTCCAAGCCCGATGCCCAATCTCGTAGTACCGGGCATGTAAAATCCAAAAAGCCCAAGTTAAGAAAAAGTAGCAAAAAGAGAAACTTAAAATCATCTGAGGAGAAACGTAAAGTTGCCAATATGCCATTTACGACACGGAGTGGCAAGGAACGGCTTAGGCCCTGGTCCGTGTTCATGACTAGTGGTTCAGCTTCACCCACGGATCTTAGCCCTCCTCCTCCTCCCCCCCCTACAAAAAATTGAAGAGAGTTATGCTGTCAGCAACAAAACAGCAAACAACTCTGCCTTCTAATAAGAAATGATCACAAATCCCCAAGGCGAGTCCAAGGGTGTTGGTGGTTGTCAAGCCTGACCTTCCCATCACTGTACGGGAAGAGGTGGCTCGGGAGGAGCCTATTGATGATGTAGCTGGCGCTGTGGAGGAACTTGATGATGAGGATGGTGATGTGGTTATTGTAAATGAGGCACCAGGGGGGGAAACAGCTGATGTCCATGGGATGAAAAAGCCCATCATCATGCCTGGTCAGAAGACCAAAAAATGCACCTCTTCGGTCTGGAGTTATTTTTATCCAAATCCAGACAACCAATGTATGGCCATATGTAGCTTATGTAAAGCTCAAATAAGCAGGGGTAAGGATCTTGCCCACCTAGGAACATCCTTCCTTATACGTCACCTGAATAACCTTCATAGTTCAGTGGTTAGTTCAGGAACTGGGGCTAGGACCCTCATCGGTATAGGGACACCTAAATCCCGTGGTCCAGTTGGATACACACCAGCAACACCCTCCTCGTCAACTTCCTCCACAATCTCCATCAGATTCAGTCCTGAAGCCCAAGTCAGCAGCCAGACTGAGTCCTCCTCAATACGGGATTCATCCGAGGAATCCTGCAGCGGTACGCTTACTACTGCCACTGCTGCTGTTGCTGCTGTTAGTCGGTCATCTTCCTAGAGGGGAAGTCGTAAGACCGCTAAGTCTTTCACAAAACAATTGACCGTCCAACAGTCGTTTGCCATGACCACAAAATACGATAGTAGTCACCCTATTGCAAAGCGTATAACTGCGGTTGTAACTGCAATGTTGGTGTTAGACGTGCGCCCGGTGTCCGCCATCAGTGGAGTGGGATTTAGAGGGTTGATGGAGGTATTGTGTCCCCGTTACCAAATCCCGTTGAGATTCCACTTCACTAGGCAGGCGATACCAAAAATGTACAGAGAAGTACGATCAAGTGTCCTCAGTGCTCTAAAAAATGCGGTTGTACCCACTGTCCACTTAACCACGGACATGTGGACAAGTGGTTCTGGGCAAACGAAGGACTATATGACTGTGACAGCCCACTGGGTATATGCATCCCCTTCCGCAGCAACAGCAACAGCTGCATCAGTAGCAGCATCTACAAAATGGCTGCTCGTGCAAAGGCAGGCAACATTGTGTATTACAGGCTTTAATAAGAGGCACAACGCTGTCAGCATATTAGAGAAACTGAGGGAAATTATCTCCCAGTGGCTTACCCCACTTAGACTCTCATGGGGATTTGTGGTGTCAGACAATGCCAGTAACATTGTGCGGGCATTAAGCATGGGCAATTTCCAGCACGTCCCATGTTTTGCCCACACCATTAATTTGGTGGTGCAGCATTACCTCAAGAGTGACAGGGGTGTGCAGGAGATGCTTGCGGTGGCGCGCAAAATTGCTGGACACTTTCGGCATTCAGCCAGTGCCTACCGCAGACTAGAGGCACATCAAAAAACCATGAACCTGCCCTGCCATCACCTCAAACAAGAGGTTGTGACGCGCTGGAACTCCACCCTCTATATGCTGCAGAGGATGGAGGAGCAGCAAAAGGCCATTCAGGCCTACACAGCCACCTACGACATAGGCAAAGGAGTGGGGATGCGCCTCAGTCAAGCGCAGTGGAGACTGATTTCCGTGTTGTGCAAGGTTCTGCAGCCATTTGAACTTGCCACACGAGAAGTCAGTTCCGACACTGCCAGCTTGAGTCAGGTCATTCCCCTGATCAGGCTGTTGCAGAAGCAGCTGGAGAAAGTGAGGGAGGAGCTGGTAAGCCATTGCGATTACACCAAGCATGTAGCTCTTGTGGATGTAGCCCTTCGTACGCTTTGCCAGGATCCGAGGGTGGTCACTCTTTTAAAGTCAGAGGAATACATTCTGGCCACCGTGCTCGATCCTCGGTTTAAAGCGTATGTTGTGTCTCTGTTTCCGGCGGACACAAGTCTACAGCGGTGCAAAGACCTGCTGGTCAGGAGATTGTCCTCTGAAGAGGACCGTGACATGCCAACAGCTCCACCCTCATTTTCCTCCACCTCTATGGCTGCGAGGAAAAAGCTCAGTTTTCCTAAAAGAGGCGCTGGCGGGGATGCTGATAACATCTGGTCCGGACTGAAGGACCTGCCAACCATTGCAGACATGTCTACTCTCGCTGCATTGGATGCTGTCACAATAGAAAAAATTGTGGATGATTACTTTGCTGACACCATCCAAGTAGACATGTTAGACAGTCCATATTGTTACTGGCAGGAAAAAAAGGCAGTTTGGAACCCCCTGTACAAACTGGCTCTATTTTACCTGAGTTGTCCCCCCTCCAGTGTGTACTCGGAAAGAGTTTTTAGTGCAGCGGGGAACCTGGTCAGTGAGCGGCGAAGGAGGTTGCTTCCTCAAAATGTTGAAAAAATGATGTTTATAAAAATGAATAATCAATTCCTCAATGAAGTACAGCACTGCCCTCCTGATAGTACAGAGGGACCTGTGGTTGTGGAGTCCAGCGGGGACGAATTGATAATGTGTGATGAGGAGGAAGTACACACTGTAGGGGGAGAGGAATCAGAGGTTGAGGATGAGGACGACATCTTGCCTCAGTAGAGCCTGTTTAGTCTGTACAGGGAGAGATGAATAGCTTTTTTGGTGTGGGGGCCCAAACAAACCAATCATTTCAGCCAAAGTTGTTTTGTAGGCCCTGTCGCTGAAATGATTGGTTTGTTAAAGTGTGCATGTCCTATTTCAACAACATAAGGGTGGGTGTGAGGGCCCAAGGACAATTCCATCTTGGAACTTTTTTTTTTGCATTATATGACCAATCAACAGTCGTTTGCCATGTTCAAAAAGTAAAACCAAATTTAAACAAATTCAAGAAATTAAACCAAAAGTAAAATGCCCTGTCATAATTTAAAACAAGAGGTATTGACGTGCTCTAAAACTACTGTATTGTTGTTTATATTTTATAAACACTACACTTGAAAGCTTGAGTCTTTCAATGAAAAAGTAACTCTCCATTGCACGAATATTTGCAACAGGGACAATTTTAGGGTTAAGAAAGTCAACTAATAACACTTAGACGCTGTCTGTCTTTATAAACACTACACTTGGAAGTTGGAGGAGGTATTGTGGCCCCGGCACCAAATTTACTACCAGGGCCACTCCACCGTGCAGTCCATATTTAGGTGTATCAGATATTAAACAACGGTGACAGTAGATGCCCAATTTTTTAATTATATTGTTGGCGCTGTAAAAAATTGTGTTCCGGGCACACCACATTACGCAGTCCATACCCTTTTTTGGTGGAATTCTGACCCGTGGAGGGTTTTTTAATTATATTGTGGCCGAGGCCACAACACTACGCAGTCAAGAAAGATAGATGCGTATCATAGATAAAGTACATTCAGTGTTGTGGGGCAAATTGAAAAATATTCAATATGCACTGACATTATCAAAAACAAGAGGTTTTCACACGCTGAAACTCCAACATGTATATGATGGAGAGGATGGAGGAGCAGCCGTATGTGCAGTGTAATACAGACCTGTTGAAGGTTTTTTATATATTTTATTGTGGTGCCCAGTGCCCACTACTCTACGCAGTCCAGATACTATTTTTGGGTGTAATTCAGACCTGTTGAAGGTTTCTATATATTTTTTATTGTGGTGCCCAGTGCCCACTACTCTACGCAGTCCAGATACTATTTTTGGGTGTAATTCAGACCTGTTGAAGGTTTTCTATATATTATATTGTAGTGGCCAGTGGCCAGTCCTCTACGCAGTCCAGATACTATTTTTGGGTGTAATGCAGACCTGTTGAAGGTTTTCTATATATTATATTGTGGTGGCCAGTGGCCAGTCCTCTACGCAGTCCAGATATTATTTTTGGGTGTAATTCAGACCTGTTGAAGGTTTTCTATATATTTTTTATTGTGGTGCCCAGTGCCCACTACTCTACGCAGTCCAGATACTATTTTTGGGTGTAATTCAGACCTGTTGAAGGTTTTCTATATATTTTTTATTGTGGTGCCCAGTGCCCACTACTCTACGCAGTCCAGATACTATTTTTGGGTGTAATTCAGACCTGTTGAAGGTTTTCTATATATTTTTTATTGTGGTGCCCAGTGGCCAGTCCTCTACGCAGTCCAGATACTATTTTTGGGTGTAATGCAGACCTGTTGAAGTTTTTCTATATATTATATTGTGGTGGCCAGTGGCCAGTACTCTACGCAGTCCAGATATTATTTTTGGGTGTAATTCAGACCTGTTGAAGGTTTTCTATATATTTTTTATTGTGGTGCCCAGTGCCCACTACTCTACGCAGTCCAGATACTATTTTTGGGTGTAATTCAGACCTGTTGAAGGTTTTCTATATATTTTTTATTGTGGTGCCCAGTGCCCACTACTCTACGCAGTCCAGATACTATTTTTGGGTGTAATTCAGACCTGTTGAAGGTTTTCTATATATTATATTGTGGTGCCCAGTGCCCACTACTCTACGCAGTCCAGATACTATTTTTGGGTGTAATTCAGACCAGTTGAAGGTTTTCTATATATTATATTGTGGTGGCCAGTGGCCAGTCCTCTACGCAGTCCAGATACTATTTTTGGGTGTAATTCAGACCAGTTGATGGGTTTTTAATTATATTGTGGGGAACACTCCTCTACGCAGTCCAGAAAGATACCTCGTTGCAACGTTTTGTACTACAAAAAAAATAATATTGTGAGGTGTTAGGTGTTCAGAATAGCCTTTAAATTAGTGGAAATGATTGTTATTGAATGTTATTGAGGTTAATAATAGCGTAGGAGTGAAAATAAGCCCAAAAACTTGATTTTTACACTTTTTAGTTTTTTTTCAAAAAAAATCTGAATCCAAAACCTTAAATCCGAACCAAAACCTTTCGGCAGGTGTTTTGCAAAACAAATCCGAACCCAAAACATCGAGAAAATCCGGATCCAAAACACAAAACACGAGACCTCAAAAGTCGCCGGTGCACATCCCTAATTAATAATAATATATATTATCGAGATATTTAAGAGACACTTTTGAAATATAACATCAATGTTCCTATTAATTTTTGTATTACAACTATGTTACCATCACTAGATAAACTTTACTAACCTCCCCACTCTAGCCAGAGCCTGGGAAAACTAGCCGCATGGAGCAGCCCCCAGGGCTTCTTCTTACAGCCTCCTCTTTTTACAGTCCAGTCCGATAACAAGGGTTCAAATGGGGTACACAAGACAGGGACATAGGTAAATAAGAGGTGACAGTGAGAAGATGAGTATATTAGGAATAAGCATGCATGGATAGGCGTCAGCAAGAGTTATAATTAGATTATATCTGTAGTAAGCTGATCAAAATGCAAATGTTTTGCAGGTGTATAAAAAGCTTTCTAATGATGAAAACAAGATATATGTGTAATTATGTCTATATGGTAACACCCATGTTTGTGCTGAATATATACTAAAAGTATGAGGATATAAACACATCTGCTGAATAATTAAAATTGCCTATGAGGTCATGCAATAAAGACATCCACATTCTAGGACACATCATATAGAAATGCCATCATCTAAATGTCATATAATCCTTATACATATCATGGATAATAATGTCATTACAGCATTATGTTATTTGTATTCTGCTTGGTTATTTCTCTTGTAGAGACATACTTAACAAAAAAAGTTTTTTTTGGGCACAATCATTTTCATTTCTTATTGCAATGATAAGGAATGAAAGATCGTGACTATCGTGAACATAGAGAGCTTGTAGTTATTTATAAGGGATAATGCATAACTGCAGTGTAAATAGGTTGTATCAAATGAATCCATTGATAAGGTAGTGTGAAAGTTAAAGACGCAGAGTCTGATGTAATTGTGTTTGAAGGTTTTTTACATCCCAGTGTGAGGAGATAACACTGCCACTTTTAGCAGCTTCCAGGACGTCCCACTGTTTGCTTTAGACACTTGAATAGACTTTGTGGTGCCAATCACTGCTGGAAATCCTGGTAGGCAGCATGTGAAAGCCCATACAGCTATATAGAAATATGACCTTCAAAGCAAAATGTTGTTATAGTTCATATTTTGGGAAATCTGGATGCCACGCAGTACTGAGGGGCAAACACCACACAAGGGTCTTGAAACATAGATACCAACTACACAGGGAACAGCCATAGGCACATGAGATTGGATATTGTTGTAATTCCATTATGTTTGGTATTTAAACGTGCGGGAGATTATGACAGGTTTATTGAGGGGGGTGTTATTTCTCTGAGATATATCTGTGAAGAATTACAAACAGGTCAAGACTCTGGAAATATTTGTGAGCAAAGTATAGTGACACCCAGGGGACGTTTCCGCCCCCACATTAGCATTCACACTGCCCCTGTGAATGCCGTCCCATTTGAGTTTGCTTAAAAATCTGTGTTCTGAGGGGAAAAACTGTCAGACTTCTGGGGAAATCAAGTTACATTGATAAGCTGTCCATCTTCTTAGCCAAATCCCCTTGGCCAGAATGCAATTCATGTAAGTGCAAATCTGAATGTAATCCTTTATATTTTAAACTGTTTTTGCTTGTTATGTCAAATTTATTAATTGTTATTCATTATTTTTGTTATCTGTATGCCCTGTACTTTTTGTATATTAAATCTATAATTTAATAAGTTGCGTCCTTGATACTCTAAAGCAGGGGTGTCCAACCTTTTAGCTTCCCTGGGCCACATTGGAAGACGACTAGTTGGCTTGGGCCGCACATAAGATACACTAACAATAACGATAGCTGATCATCCAAAAAACCATAGAAAACATAGTTAACATATATATATATATATATATATATATAAAAAAAAATCACTTTTTATTTAATCACTTTTTGTATTGTTTCGATGCAATATCAATAAAGTGCATTTAAGCCAGGCATTGTATATCAGGGTGCCCTGACCAGGCCTGCGGTACCTGACATATACACCACTGTGACCCCCAATTGTCACCTGTTTTGATAATTACACCACTATGTTAGTTAAGGGATAACAACTTATAATGGGCCAAAGAGAATAATATATAATGCCCCATTAGTATTACAAGTAGAAGTATGTAGCAGGGAGATAAGGTCCATGATGCTCCAGGACCAGGTGACTTTTATTCACTTGTCAGCGCCTTTTGAATAATAAAAAAAATCTCCCTTAACTTACCTTTTAATCGGCTTGTTCTCCTGTCCTCTTCTCTTCTTTTCTCCAATTCTGTGCTGCTGATTGTTCTTGCCGCGCGGGTGTCTCCTCTGTGCTGCGCTCCACAATGGATGTTGGGCGTGATGACATCACACCCGACATTCACTGCGAGCACCGCACGGAGGAGGAGACAAGGGAGGGAGCCGGAGTACCCGCTGACGTGACCGCGTGACCGCAAGGTAAGTATTTTCTTTTCTTTTTTTTTGCAGATTTTTTTTTTCCATTAACAGCGCTGCCCCCTGGCCACAACCAAAACTCCTTCTGGGCCACATTTACAGGCATGCTGGGCCGCATGTGGCCCGTGGGCTGGACAACCCCGTTCTAGAGTGTATATCCGCATTGGATCATTGTGGGACTCAGGGCACCCGCCAGAAATTGCGGGACCCAGTACTACTGTGCAGGCAGGGTCTCTTTACTTCCTTCTTTCACCCCACACCACCCCCATTTTTAATTTATCCTCTACTCAACATTTTGCTTCTCTAAATGCCCAGACCCCACCTGGAGTCTCTCTAGCCACAGTGGAGACTGAGTGCTGCCTACAAGTGGACCCGCTGTGTCATCCCTTAATTCAACACTGAGACCTCCCCCCACCCCTCAGATCTCTGAAGCAGTCATTGCCTAGAAATGGAGCCAGCCATGTCCCTTAACTCACTCTGAAGGCCCCCCTCCCCTAATAAATCAGTTTGGGCTCAGAGCTGGTTGGGCCCCTACTGCTGTTGGGGCCCCATATTGCTCTACTCCCTGTACCCCGTGATGGCAGTCTTGGTGGGACTTAAAACTATCTATTAGGCATATATAACTGTATACTTGGATTGTCTTTCCAAAAAAGGACTATTTTTTCATTACATACCTTAATACTCCATTTATTATTATTGTATCCATATATTTAATATTACAATAAACCTTATTGCACATTCTCAAGATGAACAGTATATTCTAATGGTTATTTCATTTTATTCAGGATGCCACCAAAACTATCATCCACGCACTCATCATCTCCCGCCTCGATTATTGTAACCTCCTCGTCACTGGCCTTCCCCACTGCCGTCTCTCCCCCCTCCGCTCTATACTCAATGCGGCCGCAAGACTCATCTTCTTCTCACGCCACTCCTCCTCTGCCTCCCCTCTCTGCCTTGCCTTACACTGGCTCCCCTTTCCCTACAGAATCCTTTTCAAACTCCTCACCACCACTTACAAGGCTCTCTCCAACTCTACTGCCCCTTATATCTCTAACCTCCTCTTCATTCACACTCCTGCCTGCTCCCTGCGCTCGGCCAACGACCGCCGCCTCTTCTCCACTCTTATCATCTCTTCCCACTCCAGAATCCAAATCCAAGACTTTTCCTGTGCAGCCCCCCTTCTCTGGAACGACCTCCCTCGTTCCATCCGTCTCTCTCCTACTCTGTGCTCCTTCAAACGTGCACTCAAAACTCACCTTTTCCTCAAAGTCTACCAACCATCTACTTACTCCTCCCTTTAGCTCATCCTCCCTTCTCTCCTCTTGCCTCAACTGGCTCCTCTTGTGCCTGGTCTGTATACCCTCCCTTAGGATGTAAGCTCGTATGAGCAGGGCCCTCTCCTCCTGTCTCCATACCTGTTCTTCCGCTCCGTCTTTACTGCATATGACTGGCCGGATGTTAGGTTTCAAGATTACCTTAGTCAGTATTAACACCGGCTTTCCTAGGGCGCGGAGTCTAACGGCCCTCCCGGTCTTCTCCAAGAACCGCCGCAAGGCAGGGTGGGTTTTGCTGCCGGAGAACCGCAGGTCGCCTACTGACGTAAGGAAAGAGTTCTATGAGATAAACATACAGAGGCACGATCAGATCCACAGGGAAATTGATAACTGGAATCACTAACCGTATATTCAGAAGGTAGTTGCCCGGAGTAGAAGCTGGTGGTATACAGGAATCAATCTGCTGTGCAGCCCCAGGAGCAGAAGCGTAGTTCTGAATAGCCGGTTCAGTACACAGGGATCCGTCCGTTATGCAGTACCAGGGATAAGGCAGAAGAGTAGTCTGGAGTATAGCCAGTTCGGTACACAGAGAAACAGGTAACCAGGGAAAACACCAGGGGGATCAGAACACAGGAGATGCAGCCAGATACAGGAAACACGTTGCTCTGACACAGACAGTGTGTCAGAGCAGCGCTGAAGTAGATTTTTGAATTCCCCGCCCAGAGATCAGCTGACCTCCGCCGGAACCCCCCCGGAAGTGCGGCGGTACAGAGCGGGGAATCGGCGCTGGAGCAGGTAAGTGCTGTGACACCGGAGTTTTTGAAGTATTGGTACTTTTTGTTCATTGTTCTGTATGGTTTCACCCTGTATAGTCTACTGTTAGTACTGTGTGCGGCGCTGCGGATACCTTGTGGCGCCTAACAAATAAATGATAATAATAATAATTCAGATGGGGGGGGGTTATGTACTAGCCACCAGATTATAATTCTGTTAGACAATGATCAGACACAAAATTAAAACCACTGATAAGTAAATAGCATTGATCGTGGGTGTTGACATGAATCACCTACCTAAACATGGTTGTAGACCAAGTACACCCCTTCATAGTAACCGTATTCCTTAATGTCAGTGGCCTCTTTTCAGCAGGATAATGCGCCCTGCCACACTTGTTCATCAATGGTTTGAGGAATATGACAAAGAGTCCAAGGTGTTCACTTGGCCTCCAAATTCCCCAGATCTCAATCTGATCCATCATCTGTGGGATTTGCAGGAAAACAAGTCTGAGCCAAAGAGGCCCCACCTCGCAATTTACAGCACTTAAAGGATCTCTTTGTCTTGGTGCCAGATACCAGAGTACACCTTCAGAGGTCTCGTGGAGTCCATGTCTCCACAGTTCCGAGCTGTTTTGGTGGCACAAGAGGAGACCTACACAATATTGTTTTAATGTTGTGGCTGATCTGTGTATATTAGCCACCAGAATGTAAATCTGCTTTTAGATTGCAGGGATTTATTTTAATACTAAACTTCAGATTGGAGTTATAATCTATATACTATTACATTTGGTGCCTACTTTATATACAATCCAACAGTTTCGGAATCTGCTTTAAATAGTAACCACCAGTTTGAGGTCTGCTTTATATACAAGCCTCTATGTTGGTGTTTATTTCATATACAGCTACCACAATGGACCTTGCTATACACCATCTACCTGACTGAGGCCTGCTTCATTTACAGACCTGTACTATGAACTGTGCATATGCAGTTACCAAAATAATACAGACGATTCCTAGTAATCCCATAAAAGATTATTAAAGGATATAATGGGCATAGCTTCATAAGAATGCAGACATGGTTAGTCAAATATTTGTGAGGTTTGGTAAGATTGGGGCATGATTTGGGTGGGTCAGGGATTATTTTGTATCAAACTCTCTTATTCAAATATTTTGTGGTATGTTGTTTTTCATAAACATAGATAGATACAGACAGACAGATGGGTTATGTATTACTGAGATAAATAGTATTAACTATTTATAATACATTTTTATATCTAATTTAATATGATCATACACTATTTTACTCCTCTACAGCACATTGCCATGTTGGGGGAAGGTACTTCTCTAACTGACCTGAGTATTTAACAATTTATCAGGCTGAAGGATTGTTCTGCACAAATGTTCAGTGCGGATTTCATACACAGAGGCAGGACCATTGATTTCATATTATCTTAACTGACCGCAGTCTCAGCTTTTTGACCTGTATGAGATCCTATCAGTATACCATCTGCAACATGTGTATGTAGTTTAAGTGTGAAATGGACTAAGAGGTCATACTTTATTACAGATCTACAATGGAATGCCAGGGTGACATAGAAACAATTTATTTTATTACCATTACTGTTCATAATTTTAGTTTACCTCTATATTGCACCAACATATTATGCAGCAGTTTTCAGAGAATGTTTAATCATTTGCATCAGTGTCTTATGTCTAAATTATCTACACCACAATCACACACACTAGGGTCATTTAACTTACAAGTATATATATTTTTTTTGAGTGTGGGAGGAAACCCAAAAACAGGGTGAGACCATATAAATTCCACACAGATAGAGCACTGATTGGAATCACACTAATGAAACCAATGCTGTGAGGCACCAATCCTAATGTCTGTGCCACTTTGACTTTAAATATAACACATTTATGCCAGCTTAAAAAATGTAATTACTAATCACCATTTATATGTTTCACATTTCTACAATCGTTTATGGTTGTTTTAATATTCACTTCGCCTTTCAGATTTCATATTGGGATGGAAGTGTAAATGAAACTTATTTGGAATGTTACATTATCCCGGCACTGCAGTCTAGTTAGAACAACATAATATGTAACTATCATCTTCTGATGTCCACAGTACTTTAGTAACATGACACAGATAAGGAAGGGACTCCTTCCCCAGTGCTGGGTGATTACATTCCGCAGACATCTCACATGCAGGAAGCCCGGCACAGACAAAGTAACCATGCCCGGCACGTACCATCTCTCGTTCCTGCGAGGGGTGCTTTGCTCTATGCTGCCTGGCTAGAAAACGCTGTTTTAACTAAAATCCCCTACCTAAATGAAGTGACATATAGTATACACATAAAGTATTCGTTTGTCAGCGTACTATTTACCTGTGGCCTCAATATTCAGCACAATTATTGGAAACAGACATCACCCCTCCCCTTCCGCGCAGTAGTACGGCTCAGGAGAGCGCCAAGCTGAGCTCCCTGCATCAGACTGCTGGGGGGTTTATACTGTTTATAGACCATGTTGTCCCGAAAGAAGAGGCCCGAAGATGTGCAGAGCGACCAGTGGGTGCTGATAGTGCCAGGTATCGTCATTGTTTGCTCTAAGTGATCCATAACAGCAGATAAAGTCCTGTTCCAGTAACTGTTATGTCTGTCACTTATACATATTTACAAGGTGCACATTGACTTCTCATATTGTATGGGCGCAATGTGAGTGTCACTACTTTGTTATTGATTGTAAATGAAGCCGAGATAGAGCCACTATTTTGTATAAATATTAGCAAGATGGAAACACAATGGAACGTATTAGTAGGGAAATAAGATCTTCAGTTCTCTAAACTTGTGTACATAGTGTGCATGTTACAGTGTCTCCTAACCCCCTTCATATATATTCATTTTGTGGTAAATGATTGCTATTGTATTAAAGAAAGCCTCATAGTGAATCAAATTATTATCCAATCACATTTTCTTCTTAAAGTAGGGCCAAAATGGAAGCGGGTAAAAGCCAGAAACTTATTAAAAGCATTGCCAGATGCAAATCATCATCATCAGTTATTTATATGACGCCACTAGAGAACTCATTCACATCAGTCCCTGCCCCATTGGATCTTGCAGTCTAAATTCCTTAACACACACTTTTGGAGTGTGGGAGGAAAGTGGAGCAAACCCATACAAACTTCTCACAGATAAGGCCATTGTCACGAGAATTGAACTCATGACCCCAGTACTGTGAGGCAGAAGTGCTAACCACTAGGCCACTGTTCTGCCCACATTCATTGAAAGAGCCGGAAATCAAATTAAATGAATTGCAGGAAAAATATTAAATGCCATGAAAAGCCGGAAATCATATTAAATAGAGATGAGCGCACTCGGATTTCGGATAGTGGCGCTATATAAATAAATGATGATGATGATGCTGTGCTGTGCTGTGTTCTGTTCTGCAGTATCAGTCCAGTGGTGCTGTGTGCTGTGTTCTGTCAATTTTGAGTTCAGTGGTGCTGCTGGGTCCTGTGCTGTGTCCTGTTCAGTCCAGTGGTGCTGTGTCCCGTGCTCTGTGCTTCTAAGGGCATAGTTATTTTATTTCCCCATTATTCCCAAGTGTTTTAAAAAATATAAAAAAATAATTAAAAAAAAAATTAATTACAACAAAATTTTCAAAACCAATCCTGCAGTATAAGCCCATTGGTACTGCAATATTACCAAGTTCACACATTCAGCAGTAAAAGTCCAGTGGTACTGCAATATTACAAAGTTCACACATTCTGCAGTATATCAGTCCAGTCCAGTGGTGCTGTGTCCTGTGCTCTGTCCTGCTGAGTTCAGTGGTGCTGCTGGCTCCTGTGCTGTGTCCTGTTCAGTCCAGTGGTGCTGTGTCCTGTGCTCTGTGCTTCAAAGGGCATAGTTATTTACCCATTATTCCCAAGTTTTTAAAAAAAAAAAAAAAAGTTATAAAAACACACTAAAAAAATAAATTAAAAAAAATAATAATTATAACTAAATTTGCAAAACCAATCCAGCAGTATAAGTCCATTGGTACTGTCTGCAATATTACCAAGTTCACACATTCTGCAGTATATTGTGCTACATATAATGGAAAACCAAAATTTGGAGTATAAAGTAGGGAAAGATCAAGACCCACTTCCTCCTAATGCTGAAGCTGCTGCCACTAGTCATGACATAGACGATGAAATGCCATCAACGTCGTCTGGCAAGCCCGATGCCCAATCTCCTAGTACAGGGCATGTAAAATCCAAAAAGCCCAAGTTCTCAAAAAATAGCAAAAAGAGAAACTTAAAATCATCTGAGGAGAAACGTAAAGTTGGCAATATGCCATTTACGACACGTAGTGGTAAGGAACGGCTTAGGCCCTGGCCCGTGTTCATGACTAGTGGTCCAGCTTCACCCAAGGATCTAAGCCCTCCTCCTCCCCCCCCCCTTACAAAAAATTGAAGAGAGTTATGCTGTCAGCAACAACAACAAAACAGCAAAGAACTCTGCCTTCTAAACAGATGGCATCACAAATCCCCAAGGCGAGTCCAAGGGTGTTGTTGGTTGTGAACCCTGACCTTCCCATCACTGTACGGGAAGAGGTGACTCCATCCAGCATTTGCAGCACGCCCTCTGCATATGCTGGAAGGATCACCCACAGTCCAGTTACAGATTTGGCTAATGAAGGTGTGAATGTTGTACACCGGGAGGAGGATGTTGATGATTATGATGCAGACAGATACCAAATTGCCTTTCTCAATTTCTATTTATATTCTAGATTATATAACGGCTGAATAGTTTTATATTTTACTCCAAGTGGAGAGGGGATCTGATGCAGACAGATACCAAACTGCCTTTGTCCATTTTTTTGTATATTTGAATTTCTAGTTCTACAGTCTATGCAGGCTGCTTTTTTATATTCAACTACAAGTGTAGGGGGGGGGGGGCATAGATAGCCACCAAAGTAACGTGGTCCATTTAATTTCACTTTCTAGCTCCACAGTCTGTGCAGCCTGCTTTTTTTATCTTCAAAGTATTTACAAGCCTTGCAATCTAAATTAACTTGAGGTAGTGACGTGGTAGAACTCCAAAAGGCAGTTTGGAAGCCCCTGTACAAACTGGCTCTATTTTACCTGAGTTGTCCCCCCTCCAGTGTGTACTCAGAAAGAGTTTTTAGTGCAGCGGGGAACCTAGTCAGTGAGCGGCAAAGGAGGTTGCTTCCTCACAACGTTGAAAAAATGATGTTTATAAAAATGAATAATCTATTCCTCAATGAAGTACAGCACTGCCCTCCAGATAGTACAGAGGGACCTGTGGTTGTGGAGTCCAGTGGGGACGAATTGATAATGTGTGAGGAGGAGAAAGTACACACTGTAGGGGGAGAGGAATCAGAGGTTGAGGATGAGGACAACATCTTTCCTCAGTAGAGCCTGTTTAGTTTGTACAGGGAGAGATGAATTTTTTTTTTGGTGTGGGGGCCCAAACAAACCAATCATTTCAGCCACAGTTGTTTGGTAGGCCCTGTCGCTGAAATGATTGGTTTGTTAAAGTGTGCATGTCCTATTTCAACAACATAAGGGTGGGTGGGAGGGCCCAAGGACAATTCCATCTTGCAACTATTTTTTTGGCATTATGTGACCATTCAACAGTCGTTTGCCATGTTCAAAAAGTAAAAGAAAATGCCAACAAATTCAATAAATTAAATCAAAAGTTAAATGCCCTGTCATTATTTAAAACAAGAGGTTTTGACGTGCTAGAATTAGTGTAGTGTTAAGATGTTATAAACACTACACTTGGAACTTGGAGGAGGTATTGTGGTCCCGGTATCAAATTGTGTACCGGGGCCACCCCACTACGCAGTCCAGAAACTTTTTTTTTTGAATTCAGACCCGTGGAGGGTTTTTTAATTATATTGTGGTGACCACTCCTCTAGCCAGTCCAGGTAAATTTTTTGGTGCGATTCAGACCAGTTGATGGTTTTCTTATTATATATATTGTGGTGACCACTCCTCTACGCAGTCCGGATACATTTATTGGTGCGAATCATACAAGTTCAGGGTTTTTAATTATATTGTGGTGACCCACTCCTCTACGCAGTCCAGGTACATTTTTTGGTGCGATTCAGACCAGTTGATGGTTTTCTTATTATATTGTGGTGACCACTCCTCTACGCAGTCCAGATACATTTATTGGTGCGAATCATACAAGTTCAGGGTTTTTAAATTATATTGTGGTGACCACTCCTCTATGCAGTCAAGGTACATTTTTTGGTGCGATTAAGACCAGTTGATGGTTTTCTTATTATATTGTGGTGACCCACTCCTCTACGCAGTCCAGGTACATTATTCGGTGCGATTCATACTAGTTGATGGTTTTCTTATTATATATATTGTGGTGACCACTCCTCTACGCAGTCCAGATACATTTATTGGTGCGAATCATACAAGTTCTGGGTTTTTAAATTCTATTGTGGTGACCACTCCTCTATGCAGTCCAGGTACATTTTTTAGTGCGATTAAGACCAGTTGATGGTTTTCTTATTATATTGTGGGGACCACTCCACTACGCAGTCCAGAAAGATACCTCGTTGCAACGTTTTGGACTAATAACTATATTGTGAGGTGTTCAGAATAGACTGTAAATTAGTGGAAATGCTTGTTATTGAATGTTATTTAGGTTAATAATAGCGTAGGAGTGAAAATAAGCCCAAAAACTTGATTTTTGAACTTTTTATGCTTTTTTCAAAAAAAATCCGAATCCAAAACCTTAAATCCGAACCAAAACCTTTCGGCAGGTGTTTTGCGAAACAAATCCGAACCCAAAACATCACGAAAATCCGGATCAAAAACACGAGACACCAAAAGTCGCCGGTGCACATCCCTAATATTAAATGCATTGTCGGAAGCAATGTAAAATGTATTGAAAAAGCATAGTAAATGTATTGCCTAAAAGCGGAAACTGTAGTAAACGTATTGAATGCTTGTGATCCTGTGTTTTTCCAAAATCTTATGTTCTTTTAAAATCCATCATCCAGCTTGTGTACAGATTATACAATTAATTTCACATTCAAAGGCCTGACTTCATTTTCTTTTAGTTTTCGTTAAGACCTTTATGGGGAAGATTCAATTTCCCACATTGTTCTTTAAAACAACGCGGGCCGCACACAATTATCACTACTATGGTAATTTGAACACTGATTTTTGCTTGCAGCTCCTTGAGCCGTTTTCAGAAATCCGCGTTAGAATTACTGTGGTAATGGTAATAATGCATGCCCTGCGTTGTTCTGAAGAATAATGCGGAGTATTGTATCTACCCCACGTATTATACTTCTGATTGTGAATTTAGTAAATCGATTTATATCCGTTGAATAAACCTTTATGTCAATTGATGTTGAACCATGCTGTCTGAGCCAGAATTTATCATCTTGTCTGATGTGATTCCAGCATATAGCCTGCTTTTCATTTGGAAGCAAAGTGTCAAAAGCATTTAAAATGTCTTGTTCCCTGTCAGTAACTTCAATTACCTTGTTGGAATTCAATTGTGGATAGTGTTCAAGTAGACATTCGAGGATACGTCTGTGATTTTTTTTTCCCCTGCTTTGTTTCATGTAAAAGAAAGGCTGCTGGTATCAGTGGTGATTCATCAAACATTAAATGATTAAATACAAGTGTGGTAACATGAAAACCACCTAAATTTAATGTCATATTGTAAGACAACAGGACAGGCAAATCCTTTTCTATTTGTATAATAGTTTGGAGTTCCTTCAAAATTTCTTTGGAACCCAGAACAACAAAAAATGATTGATGTAAAAATTATATCCCAGAGCGCTTCAATATATAATAGCAGCCCAAATAACATCAACAGGATACCACACTCCTAAGTACACATATAACAAAAGGATGGATCAACAGGCGCTAGAATATGTCATACAGAATACAATAGTCCAAATGATCATCAAAGTCCACAGCTGTGTTCCTGCTGTTGGATTACCGTGGGAGCTGCACATGTTGGAGTGTGGGATCAGGTTTTATTTTTTGAGTGGGATCTGTCCCGGCAAGAGGGACCTTGATAAGATTTGCTGTGGGAATTTGTCTAAAAGTGATGTCACAAGGCCTGTATTATTCGTGATTGGTGTAGGCTCAATACCATTGGGGGTTACCGTAACGCACAGTGATTGCATTTATTTTCACTGGAATTTGAGTCTTGGGTGATAATCCCCCCATGTGGTGAGGAATCCTATTGGATTTTACAGAGAACCTTGTGTTGTGACATACTTCACTATTATATACATTTCCTTTTCTTATCGGTCTTTACTGATGAATATTATACGGTGAAGAGAATTAAGAAGATATCCATGTGGACTTTGATGATCATTTGGACTATCGTATTCTGTATGACATTCTAGCGCCTGTTAATCAATCTTTTTGTTATAACAAAAAATCATTGTCTATGTCCATGTGTAAACACCGATTCAGGTAACCACATGCCAACCTTTTGATGGGTTTGTCCTTGACTTGTTTATTGTCATGTCGAGTGTGATAATTACGGGGAATTGCCATCATTTAAGCAACAAAGAGAAAGAAGTGTTGCATGGTTGTAGATCAATGCGTTGTCCTTCAGCCTCCTCAGTTAAAACCATTAGATGTAATGTATTAGGATCACCTGAAGCTTTCTTCCGTTAACCATACCTTTGCTAGTATCCATATTTCGGATCAACACAACAGTAGTGCCTAATTTTAAAGTAAGGTCATGTGGTGGCATCCCACTTAAAGTAATTGAATTAAGGAATTCTACAGGATAGCGAGATGACTCGACTGCATCATCTGAAACCACCCAGCAGGTGCACAGAAAAATTCATTATCTGTCACAGTTTCCAGACCACCCAGCAGGTGCACAGGTGTATTGGCAACTGTCACATTTTTCTGAGGACAATGATAATGCATTGTTGTAAATGACAGATGTTTTGCAAAATAACTCTGAAATGATGCATCCGATTACAACAGCAATATTTTTCTGCAGATCTACAGAACAAAATGTTTAATTTGCTGGGGGCAGCACAGTGGCCTAGTGGTTAGCACTTCTGCCTCACAGCACTGGGGTCATGAGTTCAATTCCCGACTATGGCCTTATCTGTGTGGAGTTTGCATGGGTTTCCTCCGGGTGCTCCAGTTTCCTCCCACACTCCAAAAACATACTGGCAGGTTAATTGGCCACTATCAAAATTGACTCTAGTCTCTACCTCTCTGTCTGTGTGTGAGTGTGTGTCTATATTAGGGTATTTAGACTGTAAGCTCCAATGGGGCGCTGCGGAATTAGTGGCGCTATATAAATATATGATGATGATGTGTATGATGTGCCCTGCTCAGACAACAGCATCATAGAAATAAGGCACTTCTAAGAGTCGTACTTATGCTATTATTATATGGATAATATTCAATCAGGACACAGAAAGAAGCTTTAGCTGTCTAATGGAACGGGTAGATAATCTTTAACAGAGCTGCAATGAAAATGACCATACTTGAACATTTCGATTGTTGGGTTTAATGGTCCTTTAAGTTGTTTGTGTTTGTTTTTTTGTCATGAAACATAGTGTAAATATGGCCAGGCCCAAACGTGCTTTTAGTCTGAGATATCATTGATTTGATGATTGATATTATTTAATTTAAACTTTCTCAAATTTGTGTCTATTTTCCAGAAACCCTAAAAGATGACGCCAAGAACCCAAGTGATAAAACCTTGTTTGCAAAGCTACGCAGTCCATTGACAGGTGCCGTGAGTTTCTTTCCTTTCTTGATATCCCTACAGTATATGATTTATTGTCTGTCACATTGTTAGCTATGACATAAGTGTAGTGATTGTCCCGGGTGTATATGGCCTAGCAGATTTAGTGTGAATATACATATATAGCTGTTACAGAGCAATATGCAGGGTTAGTTAGGCCATTTTAAACTTACCATTAATTGCTGCCTGTATGAGTAACAGGAGCTAAATCCAAAAGTATAAATCAGATGGCAGAGATTAAATAATATGTTATATTCTATTAACTTGAGAAACTCTGCTATTGCCTGTATGGGTTATTTGCCATCCCAGTAAACATAAAAAATATATTACTGTGCATTAAATATGGACGTTGCACTAACCATGCAACTGACAAGTTCAGATTTGTCTTGTAGTATCTATGTGTTCTTCTCAGTCTGGCTGCAGCTTCTGCATTGAGAACTAATGATACAAGGGACTAAGACAGTTTATCTAATACAGTTTATCAGTGAATAGTGGTAGTTTGATCAAGAGCTTGACAAATGGATAAGAAGTTAATTTTTTTACGTTTATTTCCTGTTTTATTCCTTTATTATTTTAAGGAAAGGTTTATTTTTTTCTTTTGGATATTATCTGAGGAGTTTGCTCTAGTGATAGAGAGTACACTCCGTTTAAGCAGCTACACTACACTGTCTGGTGAGAGCCAAACTGACAGTGATGAGGGTGTTTTTACAGTGCGACAGGCGGTTTAATGAAACCGCGGTCACACTGACAGCTCACCGACGTACCAGCGCTGCCTTCAGAGGTATAGTGTGCCGGTAAATCGGAGCATTGGCGGCCAGCATCTTGGGGGGCATACCAAGTTCCCCCTTCAGAAAAAGGTTGGGGGTAATCTTGTGGGAGCTGCAGAGTCTTCAGTCAGGAAGGACTGAACAAAAAGCAGAGGAACAAGATGACGTGGCTGATTAGAATATTTAAATACAGCCTTTGATTAAAATATTAAGAGCAGGAAACCTGGGGGACGGAGCTACAAATATAGAGCTCCCCCACCTCTTCTGGCATACTTGCACTCCTCCATCTGCGCGCCAAGAATTGCCCAGGAACACAACAGACTCTTCTCAGCCATAACATAGGGGACACTGCTGACTGACTCCTCTCCTGCCTATCAGAGTTAGCTGGAAGGCTAAGTGCCAATATTATATATCTTTATAATTATACAGCGGTAGGTCCTCCTTCTCTACGAGACGCCCGTCTGCAAAAGTTCCGGAAAAGACGGCATCCTGTCATCACCCCTTCTTGCGACAGCAGAAGTGAGGGGGGGCGATTGAGTCTGTTCAGGGAATAATAGATAGCATCCTTCAAAGACCTTTTGGATTTGCGGGATCATGACGAGAGTGTACATGAAGGACCTTTCAGGTCCAGCCCCACGTCGCTTCTTTGCAACATCTTTATCCTGCGATCCAGAAAGGAGACAGGCGATGCGGGTCTGTGTTGCTTCTCTTCTTTCTGCAGGAGTCATTTGCACGGTACCAGACAACCAAAAAAGACAAGGGTTCTATTCAAACCTGTTTCTGGTCCCGAAGCTGGATGGATCTTTCCGACCCATTTTAAATTTAAAGAGGTTAAATATACACCTAAGAGTGGACAAATTTCGCATCGGTAATCGGTAGACTGGAGGCAGACGAATTTTTAGCGTCCATAGATATAAAGGACTCATCTTCATGTCTCCATTTGGGAGGGCCACCAGTCTCTTCTCAGATTTACAGTGGGGTTAGCCCACTACCAACTCCGGGCACTGCCCTTCGGCCTTTTCACAGCGCCTTTCGTCTTTCCCGGTTTGTGACATTCCTCCAGGATGGCCTGGACGCAGGTCTCCGATTGGGCTCCTTAAAAGTACAAATATCAGCCCTTTCGGTTTTCTTTCAGCTTCGATTGGCGGACATGCCGGATATTAGGACCTTTCTACAGGGAGTTTTGCATATCCAGCCACCTTATGCATCGCCTATGGCACCATGAGATCTCAACCTGGTGCTTGATTATGCTTAAGGGTGCTCCTTTTGAACCATTACATTCAACAGATCTAAGGTTCTTAACGTGGAAAGTAGCGTTCCTTCATAAGTGTAAAAATCCTCCTTTTTTTTTTTTTTTTTCTTTACTGTTGATGAAGGACCAAGCACATCAATCGATGGTTTGATATGGAACGACCCTTCATTGCCTTTTTGGACACTCGACCCAAATGTTTAGACCCTTCCGATTTGGACATATAAATATATACATATATGTACATGTGGGGCCAAATCTGACAGAGACCCAAGCAGCTGGTTGGTCAGTGTATGACCAGCTCTAAACTAGAATAAAAATGTCATGTTTAGATGTCCCAGTCTTCTTCAAAATAATGTGAGAACTACGTGAGCTATTTTATTCTAGCCTACTACAACTTACTTGGTGTCTTGGGCTACAGTAAAATGGTTCCCAAAACTTCTTATGTATCTGTTAATTTGTATATAGCATTATTTATAGTTCTGGGTATCAAAATGCATTAATTTTTACAGCTAATATAACAACTTTTAATGTTTTAAAACAAGAAGAAGGCTGGTGCCTATTTTAAAGGAGAAATACATGCATGTTTAATTAATAGCCTCCCAATAAATTTGCAAAGGTTGTATTCATTTTTCTGCTCTCCCAAGATTTGTTCAAACAAGCGGTTCATCAAAATTTGTTCCCATCGTGTTCCATACAGAATACAACCAGAACAAAGTGCGCTACAAATCATAGCTCACATGTGCAGCTATATAAATTGTTGAACATAAAGTTAGTGTCAGTGTAACATAATAATGTTGTAATACATTGTTATGTAACATGGTGACCGGCTTTCTTGAAAGTTTTTAACTTTTTTTTTATTTTTTTTTTTAGTTTATTTGTAGTGTGGTCGTTTAATGTGGTATGACATCCATTCTTTTATCTTTATAGATAAAGGAGCCATGTTTTTATTTATCAACTCTGGAGGGCAGCTGTGTGAAGTGAAAGCTTTTCGTGAAGAATTTCGATCTTGGTTTATAGGTCAAACCGTTCAACAAGGTGAGAAGATTAAGTGGTTGTATCGTCCTAATTTGTGTCCAACCATCAATTTATTGTAAACTGTCACGTAAAACCCCTTTCTATTTCTAATACCCCATACCATTATATGTCAGTAATTTGTGTAATTCTCTGTATCCTGTACAATGCAAAGACTGAGTGTAATTTATAAAAACTGGCGCAAAGGAAAAAGGTAGTGTTGTCCATAGCAACTAATACTATTTTAGCTGCGATTTTATAGTGCAATTTAGAATATGAAAACAATCACCTGGTTAAGATGGACAATATCACCTTTTCTTTTATTTATAAACATCTCGTAATGTGCTTTCGGTGGGTAATATATCAAGGAAAATTCAATCTATTTTAGGCAGTTCTCAAAATGAGAGTGTAGCACCTGATGTTTTTTTTTAAAGGGATAAATCCAGCCAAAACTATAGAAAACAGAAAAACAGTTGTACTTGCCTTCAGTATGGCATTACCCTGGTACAGCGGATGCCCACTCTGAAGCCTCCGCCTATTGAGCACCATGAACCTCTCCTTATAACACTGACATTTTGTTAAACTAATAGATGTGTTGTTGATGCCATGAGCTTCCCATTCACATGAATACAAATGTCCATATGGGAGGGGCAGTGACAACAGCACTACCTGTTTGCATTCCATAAGAGTAGCAGAAAGGAAGATTTAGTGTTTGGAGCCTACCGGGGGATATGATGCATTGTGGTAATGCCACACTAAAGATAAATATATAATTGCAATTTCTTATATTAGTGATCTCCCAAAATAAAAAAATATTTTTTTTCTTTTGTGAGCAATTCTTTTTTGACGCTAGATATCATGTATAGCTTTTCCTGTTTTCTATTCTAGATGGGAGGTTACTGTATGCAACACCAGTGGATCCTCTGTTTTATGTGTTATACTATTTGGTGAAAGCTGACAAAGAGGTATAGTAGCTATACTGTGATGTATTACTATAGATAAAGACTTTACCAACCAGCACACGTATGCAAATACCAATAGGGAAACGCATTAATCTAACAGAGAAACAACAACCTGCTCTACCAGACGTCTTTCATTTCACAAACATTATTTGTATGTGTCTGCCAAAATATCTTTACACGCCTAAAGGAGGTGCACATAATTGCTGCATGATCAACCATCCTTCCAAAGTTATTTATTTCTTGCCGCATGAGGATATTACACAAACAACTCTAATTACTTAAACTAAAAATAATCTTGTTATGAAAAAATGGGTGGAGATTTTTTTAAAATCATCTCTTGCCCCATTTGTCACATGGGGACAGGTCCATTAATTTGGGAGTGATTTCTTTCCCACTTATCTGGCTGCCTGCAATGGTCGCTTGTAGTGAAAGTCTAAAGCCGAGACAGCTGTATTTTTTATAATTCTTTTCCTAACGGTTGTTTGGATTCTCCTGCAGACAAGTAGAGATGTTCAGATACTGTTTACATGCAGTATTTCTGTGGCTACTACTATTTGGGCAGGCTGAAGTAGTGTAAAGATACCGCAGAGCACTCTGTAAAAACAAACTCAGATTCTCCCATTGACTTCAACAATAGCAAATCATTTGTAATACTGATCAGTTGTATAGTGCACCTGCTGGAAATTAACAGGTATGCCCAGACCTATGCCACAGTATTCTATATAGAGCTCTGTGCATGTTATGTAATCCTTTGGCTACGTCCACCCCTCTCCACTGCATTGTAAACCTGTCATAATTGGGTTTAAACTGAGCAGAGAAAACCGCTTTTCTTGCTACAGTTCTAAACTGATGACATTAACAATAGTAATTAGCACATTATAAGTTGCTAACAAACAGAACATAATTACCCATACTAGGTATCCATATAAACGTTAGACGTCATAAAATGAATTTAGTAATATATTTGTGGGGTTAAACTAGCTATGACGACATGCATTCTTTTCCCTAGTTTTTCTACATTTTCCCTGTAATATAAAAATAAGGTGCTTATCCCAATACTCCTAAAAATTACAATTCGTCCTGAGAATAAATGTACTTTATTATACTACTATATAAAAGTAATGAAGGTGAATTACAGAGAAAATCTGAAAATAGTTTTTGTCAATATAGGACAATACAGAGAGAGGGTAGCTATGTGACGGAACATGGAAACCTGTATTTTTCAAATTTCTGCCCATTTCCCCTATACAAGTTCATCAAATAAAAATATTTTATATTCACTATGCTAGCTATGAAAAAGCCATACCAAAGTAACAAATTCATTTCTATAGAGTGAAAGATGAACCAATTATTCAATTCAAAATAGACGCACCTCAAAAATATAAAAATGTGAACTGGTCATGGGGAGTTTTGGCTCCTTCATCATTAATTCCCTAAGAAAATCTGCAAAATATTTTTCAGACAGATTGTATCCATTATTAATTGATCTTTTTTTTTGTTTTTTGTTTTCTCTAAGCAAGGAAAATTTCAGCCAGTGGAACAGATTGTGGTAGATGAAGAGTTTCCGTCCTGTAACTTGTTACTACAGTGTACAAAGGTTGTACAGTCACTTCATCACGTAACAGAAGAAAAAGGTGCTTTATCTAAGTCAAGAGATCATATCGCTGTGATAATGGCTTGCGTAGTCTTTCATGCTAAAGTTACGCATAATACAAAATTATACATATCAACTATTCATAAAATTGGTGGGAAATGTGGTTCCCTTTCATAGAACAATCATCACTGCTAAAATGGGAGGTGCCATCATTTTTTGTGTGTGTGTTTTTTGCATGCAGGGAAAATTCTGCCCCACTTTACATTTAACAAATACACTGGGCAGCTGTATTTTAGCACTGTTTTAGAGTTGAACTATGATGCGCCGACCACCCAACTCTAAACTTATTTGCACATTTTAGCCCCACCTCCTCGCATCACAACATGGTTTCCTGAAATTCCAAAAGTGCACCTTCTAGCTGAACTTACTCCTATCTCTAAATGAGGCCCATAGTGTTTAGTGTTCTTATGGTGTTCCTTCTCTGTGTAGTAGCCAGACTCTTTGTTTGTAGTACAATCTTATAACCTGTTGTAGTTGAAGATATTCATGTATGTATACTGTTCTTGAATGTTCCTAACTTCTATAAATTTTTAAAGCAGTTTGCTCATAGCCTTACACATAACAGACAAGTGTAGAATTTGCTTTGTGTTGAACTAGGCATATTTAGCATGGAAAATGCTTCTGGTTGCAGGATTTTTAAGTGCTTCATAAACCCTAATGACACAGACCCCTCATGGCTGTATGACATTTTTATTTCCATGTACCATCTTTTCTGGGGGTTTTTATGCAAGGGGAAAGGAGGAGAAACGTACACTGATCATTGAACACTGGAGTGACTGCATACACTGGTGCTTAGAGAGACGGGGAAGAAATGGATGAAAGTGGTATATGTTCTACTTTCCTTGTAATTGCTCCAACATCCTTCTCTGCAACACTTCTGTGTGCACAGACAGTGCATCATTCCATAGACATCAGTGCAAGTATGTGTCTATCCTCTGTTACCATATCAAAAAACAGAATGATAGTGGCCGGGAAATAAAGATGGCTGTATGCACATGACCTTCCACTACAATGGTGCCTATTATACATTTGGATGTAACCATTTATACTTCATCCAAAACTACAGATGTAGTTTTAGGTAAAGATCTTCACTATTGCAGTATGCTGTTCCTGTTGTAATCTTTATTTTATCTTTCTTCTTTTTTTTTCCTAGAAAATGACAGCAAAAAATTTTACAAGTACAGCAAAGACAAAACTCTAGCATGGCTAAAGAGAAAGGTGACTTTGCTTTGCCTTATACAGAAATCATCTGTTTGGCTTTGATAAATGCATATACCGTATATACTCGTGTATAAGCCGAGTTTTTCAGCACATTTTTGTATGCTGAAAAAGCCTCCTCGGCTTATACACGGGTGAACTAACCTGGTGTCCGGTCCCTGAGCTCTTATCTTCCGCAGTGGAATGCATGTGCGTTCCACTGACAGGAAGTTCGGCATTTGGGATGCAAAATATATGGAAGACATGTAGTGCATGTTAATTTAAGATAGACTAATGCAAACGAGACCATTCACAATTATCCTTGGAATGCCTGGTTTTCGGGAGTGTGAGTAAAACGAGAATGAATGGCACATAAACATTTAAAGTCCTCTAATCTGGACTTTAATAGACCTACAAAAGATCTGGGGAGCATATGCTGGCATTTTTGTTGCTGTGGTGTTATTTTCTCAAACTGAAAGGAAAATATGTAAAATGTGTAGTTGTCATTTTGCTGACTAGGATTCTCAGCCCAGGCACATCCTACTTTCAATGTAACTGTGCTGTCTTTTCCTATAAAGGAATGTAGCACATTTTGACTGAGGTGTAACGGTCAATACAGGTCATTTTGTAGGCTTGTCCTTATAGAGCCACTATCTGGTCACCCACTGAAGGAAACCGTCCAGAGACAGGAAAGATGTTATAAAGCGAATGAAGACAGAGAGATGCATAGTATTGCTTAAATTATCTTTTGATTTTTTTTATGTTAGGTTGTACACAATGATTTTATAATCATTTTTGAATGTTCCTTGTCATGTACTGTTATTTATGCTTTTGCTAAAAATGAATCCCTATAGAAATGTTATGACATCATTTTTTAAGACTGTGATTATCCTGAGTGTTTAAAACTGACTGAAAGTACAGTAATTAAACAGAAGTGAGCTTTTGAAAAAAAAAAAAAAATACCAGTAGCTGCTGCATTTCCCACCCTAGGCTTATACTCGAGTCAATAAGTTTTCCCAGTTTTTGGTGGTAAAATTAGGTGCCTCAGCTTATATTCGGGTCGACTTATACTCGAGTATATACGGTATCTACTTTTGTGAATATGCCTGAACTGTGAATATAGATTTACAGTGTGTAAAGGTCAAACCTGAATAATGTTCACAGTTTATTACTTTGCAGAGAAACTGTTTGAATGGGATTGCGACTGGTAACATATTTGTTGTCTTTTGCTTTTTCGTGTTTTAATGAGACATGAATTGCATTAAAGTGCTATAATATAAAATATATATATACAAGTTAACCCGTGCATGATACTCATGCATTCTAGTCAAATCAAGCTACTTAAGGTGTTAAAAAGGTTCTTGTCATGCATTTGGGGCTAGGCCAGGCCTCCTCAGGGGAAGAGCGTTACTTCCCGACGTAAGCGCCCTTTTTTAACGTGGTTTTGTCCACATGTCACCACCTCATCATTCTTCTCCACCTCATCCTTCATTTTCATCGCCACATCTATCCAGATGTCTATCCAGACACAGGGATCTCTCTCAGCGGTCCTGAGTATCACACTCCTCTCACTCTGTCACCCCCGGCAACCACCAACCACTCCCCACTGTTATCCCCGGCAACCACCAACCACTCCCAACTGTCACTTCTCCTTCAAGAAATATATATATATATATATATATATATATATATATATATATTTTATTTTTTTTAAATCTTTATAAACACTTTTAACAATTAACAAATTAAATTAACAAATTAAAAACATCTTAGTATACCAAATTTCAGCCCTTTCTGAATTTTTTTTCCACACACACTAAGAATTTAGTAGGTCAGTGTATAACTCCGCCCAGCAGGTGGCGCTGCAGCTTGGTTTTATTTTTTCCACACACAGACAGACTAACACACGCCACTAAGCATTTATATTATAGAAGATATATTATATTAAACCCTTCATCCTCCAAGTAGCTCCTAATAAATTGGTACAGGAATTAATAATAGTAACTACCATGTTACTTACTATTCACTGACCTTGCCTAAATTGTGGAGACCTATTATTGGGTCAAGGTTTTCCCTGGTAAAACAAAATATAATGACATGTATCCTATTTCTAGACCTCTGACTGCCTCAGACCATGAGTACAGTAGAATTAAAGAACAGTTCATGTTGTCTGTTTTGTTTGTTCCAACGAATGCCCATAAAATTTAAATATTTCTTCCAATTTAAACATAAGAATGTGTTTGGTCACTGAGGAGACCACCACCTCGGGTCATAAAGGGTTTTAAATACCCTTTGACACCCAGGAAATTGTTACCATAAAAGTATTGTTAATGTGACTTTATAAAAACATCTAAAATATGTATAAAGCAAGACTTTCATCAACTGGTTCCTTGTTCTGTGTATTGGTTCATGTGACAACACAATATTCACAATTCCTGTTTCTAAGTTAATGTTATTTTCTAAATGTTCATAGTCCTATCTCTCCCTCAATGAAACCAAACCCACTATTTAACATAACCACACCCACTTATTGCATGACCACTCCCTGCTTTTCATCCGCTCGCTTTCCAAGAAGCCGTATGCTCTTATGCTCTCCTTTCTGACTGGTGCAGCTATGACTTATTTATATATATATATATATATATGTATATATATTAAATGATTATACAACTACTTATAACATTTACTGAAATAATTACAAAAATTTTAAATAAAAATGCAAAAAATATATATTCCCTAACGTGCTGATGGTTTCCCATATAGGTGAAGGAATATGGATTTCCCCTACTCTCTAATTGTTGTTTTATAGAACACTGTACTTTTTCGTTAAGCTGTATTCTATTTAAGATTCTGTGCATGTATGTTTTTATAGGTTGATCAGACTGTTAAGGTCCTAAAAGACAGTGATGTGTGTGTTGGAGGCGGTGTCCAGTCTGCTAGCTTTATTCGGAGTAAAGAGGGATCGGACATTAAAGAAGGTAAAACTGCTGCACACGTGCCATAATATCCTTTAGAGTTAGACCATAGGTTGGTAATCTAGGACTCCAAATATGGTTTAACTACAAGTCACAGAAAGCCTTGAACAATCCTGTTCTAGACCAAGAGTAATGTATGACTGATGTGAATGAGTTCTCTGTACAGCGCTTCGGAATCAGTGGCGCTATATAAATAAATGATGATGATGTACATATACTCTCTATTCTTTTTGTGCTGCTTGTTTGTCACACTGCTTCAGGTTGCCCTTGTCCCATTGCCTGGACGGCAAAGCCAATGAACTGAGAGAATTGCTGAACAGGGTCTTGGCCAACTCAGTGGCCATACAACACGACACTATGATTGAGAGTTTGGCTATCTGACCCCAACTCCAAAAATAGATCACAAATTCCCCTCCCTTTCACTGGAAATCTCTTTGCCCTGCAATCAAAATAGGTGATTTCTCAAGCAATTGGGTCAGAGCAATTTTCTGCTATAGAACCAAGCTCATTGTTCTCCCACTCATAAGTACATGTATCACGGGCAAAAAATAAGTGGGAGGACGGTTTAGCAGATTTTGGGATGTTTGAGAAATCTCCTCCCTTTTTCTTTCTTCATTTCATGGAGATCAATGCACCCAGAGTGTGCTCACCAATTCTGCTTTTGTATTTAGTCTCTTCAAGATTTCCAAGTCACCGCTTTGATCCTGTTATCACAGCAATGCGCTGTTTTGTACTCAAATGTGTTTTAGGTGCCCAAGAGAAACGTCCTTTTGCCCTATATTGGACTTAAAAGCCCTCAATATTTTTCTCAAGCGGGTATACAATGCACCTTGGGTCTTTATGCGTTCATAGACCTATATCTCCATGTTCCCATTTTGGACGGGGCACCAGAGTTTTCTATGGTGGGATATTAATTTGGTTCTTTAATCGCTTCTAGATGAGTCTGGAATTTGACTTCCATATTGGTCTGGAGACTGTTCTTCCTTCCTTCTGTCGCATCTAATAGCTGTTGGTTCTTTTCAGTGGGCTAGGGCAGGGTAAGGTGGCCTCCTCTCAGTCCCAGCGTAGTCATAGGAGAAAAAGATTTATCTGTATTTTTTATTTTATTTTTTTTAAAAAAAATGCGTTTTCCATATTGACAAGTTCTAAAAATGTTCCCCTATGTGATTTATGAATTCATGTACATTTTTTTTTTTTTGTCTTGTATTCCTATTCTACTTTTTTTTTATTATTTATGTAACCCATTAAAAATCCAACTTACATTAATTCAACAAATCTTGGCTAAATCTATTCTCACTGGTCTGAATTCCTCAAAATTCTTATACTTGTTCATGTTATATTTACACAGCTCTCTCATACACCCTCTCCAAAAATGTCAGGTCATGTTTGAGTTGAACTATAGAAATTTTCTTGCTTAACACCTAACTGTGAATCCTATTGTCTATGGATTATACTTAGTGTGGTGGTACACCTGTGCTATTTTGATTTAAAGTTATATCCTGTTTTTGTTTTTTTACTACATGTTTAGTCTTAAGTTGCCAATCACAGGCTTTCCCACAGGTTTCTTCTGACCAAAATAAGTAGAAGGAAAAATGTCTGCTTGTATTCTTTTTTACTTTCCAGTTGCATTTACTTTGATTCACTACTTCAACAAATGTAAAAACACACTTAGCCATCATTTCTATTGATCTGTTATAATGTGAGCTTGTATTTCAATTTGAACAGAGGATTACATTCGTTACGCACATGGAATGATATCTGAGTACTTACCTGAAGATCTCCGTAAAGAGCTGTCCCGGTATTTAAAGTAAGACTATTAACATTTCTTTCCTACAAAAAATAGAACTCGAAAATATGTTTCCATTAACCACACTTCAAGAACAGTAATGTTTTTATTAAATAATAAGTTCCGTAAGATAATATGTTTATCTTGAACAATTCTACCAGTTCATTGTATATCACTCGGAGCTTCAGCTAAGGTTTCCCATATGACAGTATATTTTCTCTTTCACCAGTTCAAATGTCTCATCACTACATGTATTTAATATGCATTAATAAATAATACAAAAAAAAACATTGCTAAGTAAACTGTTGACTAGTGGTTGATTGATGGAACATGATCAACCCCAAGTCTGTGAAATCAGACTCTCTGTTACATTTGCTAATTTGCAAATCTTCCCTGCACAATAGCAGCTTGATAGTAGGTGAGATTTTCTAAACTACAAACATTATCTAATGTAGTTGCATTTAAATAAACATAATAATTTGTTAATTTTGCCTAACAAAAATGTACAAATCTGGAAATGGGAATATTGTCGGTTTTATTTATTTTTACCTTCTAGTCTGCCGGATGTCACCAGCCCAACCCCAGAGCCTCCTACAAAGGTAATCTACAGTATAAATGCGTGCATACAGCACTTGTACGCCCTGCATCGGCTAAATCATTTCCAATCATCAAACTATCCATTTCCTTTGTTCTGCAGTAAGGATAGCACTATGCTGGATTTAGCACAGGCTATACATAGTTGGTCAGAGCTGTTTGATTCTCCTTCCAGTAACATTAATATTACTATTGGTTTAGTTTGTACTGTAGCTGCTGGGGGAGAATAACTTAATAAAAATGATATAAATAATGCTTTTATGGATTGCTGCCCTTTTTTTGTTTGTTAAATTATGGATTGCTGACCCTGTTTGGGGAAGATATGATAGCAGGTTGTGTTATTGAGTATATTCTAAATTTGCAGAAAAGGAAAATTTCTGACAAGCCTGTGGAAGCTGAAGAGGACTACACAAAATATAATTCCAGTGCACTGAAAAAGGTGGGCCTTTTATTTTACATAACCATGCCAGTTCCTTTCTTAATACCATTAAATGTTGGTGGCATGTGTCTGATGCGTCCAGATGGAGGTGGTAGTATTGCACACATCAACACGCTATTGCGTAGTGTTAAATGAAGATGTCATGCCATAGTTCTTCACATATAGTACAGCACCTGTCAGCAGAGCACAATGCTTTACCTGAGCAGTGCAGTTTCTATCTGTACCTGTAGGTGACCTCAGTGTAGCTGTAATAACTTAATTCTGTATGTGATTCTTACTGCTTATGTTTTGTGTCCTGTCTGTGCTTGAACTTGGCTTACATAAATGCCCTACTAATGCTAATGCAGTGCTTTTGCTTTTGTTTGGAAATTGTGTAAAAGTTTATATTCATATTGTTCATTTATACTCCTATTGAACCGCAAAATGACCATAGAAACGTATCATTTAAAGTTTAGCATTGATCAGAAGACCTCTTTATAGTGTCTGTAGCATATGGACAAATCCAATCCCACTGCTCCTCTAGCATGGATAGCATTTATTTTAATCAGATTATTGAATTGAACTAAACTGCCGCAGAGAGCAAAGAACTATTTAGAACTGATTGCCTGAATGTATACAGTTATAGCCAAAAGTTATGAGAATGACACACACATTATTTTTCGCAAAGTCTGCTGACTCAGTTTTTATGATGGCAATTTGTATATACTCCAGAATGTCATGGAGACTGATCAGATGAATTGCAATTAATTTCAAAGTCCCTCTTTGCCATGACCATGAACTTTATCCCAAAACACTTCATTTCAGCCCTGCCACAAAAGGATCAGCTGACATCAGGTCAGTGATTCTTTCATTAACACAGCTGAGTATTGACGAGGACAATGCTGGAGATCACTCTGTCATGCTGATTGAGTTGTAATCATTGTTCTTCCTCTGTTAACCATGGTTACCTGCAAGGTAACATGTACAGTCATCAAGGCAAGGATAATGCTGCTAGTAAGATTGCACCTAAATCAACCATTTATCGAATCTTCAAGGAGAGGTTTAATAGTTGTGAAGAAGGCTTCAGGGCACCCAAGAATGTCCAGCAAGCGCCAGGACTGTCTCCTGAAGTTGATTCAGCTGCGTGATCGGAGCACCACCAGTGCAGAGCTTGCTCAGTAAACAGGTCTGAGGGCATCTGCACGCACAATGAGGCCGAAACTTTTGGAGGATGGTCTGGGGTCAAGAAGACCAGCAAAGAAGCCACTTCTCTCCAGGAAAAACATCAGGGACAGACTGATATTTTGCAAAAGGTACAGGAATTGGACTGCTGAAGACTGGGGTAAAGTCATTTTCTCTGATGAATCCCCTTCCAGATTGTTTGGGGCATCTGAAGAAACACTTGTCCGGAGAAGGAAAGGTGAGCGCTACCATCAGTCCTGTGTTGTGCCAACAGTAAAGCATCCTGAGACCATTCATGTGTGAGGTTGCTTCTCAGCCAATTGAGTGGGCTCACTCACAATTGTGCCTAAGAACACAGCCATGAATAACGAATGGTACCAAAACATCCTCCAAGAGCAACTTCTCCCAACCATCCAAGAACAGTTTGGTGATGAACAGTGCCTTTTCCAGCATGATGGAACACCTTCCCATAAGGCAAAAGTGATAACTAAGTGGCTTTGGGATCAAAACATAGAAATTTTGGGTCCATGGCCAGTATACTTCAGTATACCATAGCAACATCTGACAAAAAGGTCTAAAAACACTGAAGCAGCAAACTTTGTGAAAACCAATACTTGTGTCACTCTCAAAACTTTTGTCCATGACTGTACATCCCACACACAGCTTTGTGTAACACTGCAATTATGCAGAAACCCCGGTTGTCATCTTACCAGGGTTTCCTGTGAGTGCAGAAGTGGTCGCTGTTGCAACAATACACTGTGTGAGATATATAAATGCTGTGTGGGATATATAAATGCTGGGAAACAGTTATAATTGTTCCCAGATGAAGCACTGCAGAGTGGACATACTGCTTCAATTACAGGGGCAATTCTGGAGGAAGGGCAGTATACAGAAGGTAGCCTAGTCTCTATGGCAATGTCCGGGATTTGTCCAGGCCTGCAACCAGAGAAGGTATTGGAGTAAAATTTCAGTCCACAGTTATATTGAAACCACTCCCAAGACATCTAGTAGCATGTGTGCACTGAGGAAAGATGATGACAAACAAATCTCAGGGGATTATAGATAAATATATTGCCAAAGCTTGCCAAGAGGAGAGGTGTAGATATATTTTGTCATAAGTTTTATCAAACAAAGTCCTGAGAATGCAATGTAAGTGCGTAGACTAAACAGTATGGTCTTTTCATTTCTTGCACTATAAATGAACTGCTCTTACAGAACTTGTTGTCTATGGCTTCTAATGCCCTGTGTATTGTACTCTCCTTTTATAGCTTTTTTTTTTTTTCAATTTGTGTTTATTACATTGGTTGACACTCTAGAACAGTAATGCTTAGTATGCGGCCCACTGGGCCTTCACCTGCGGCCCACTGGGCCTTCACCTGCGGCCCCCAGCTCCTTCCTGCTTTAATGTCAGATTTGTTTGTTATAGCTTGTAATACTTGTTTACAATACTTACTGATGTTACTAGATGGGTGTCTCTGATTAAATGTATTAAACAAAACCGCTAATATGTTTTTTTTAAAATATAAATATTGTGTTTTCTTCTAGTACTCTGATCATTGTATTTCTCTGTCATTCCACTTGCAGACTAATAGCAAGATGACGGCAGCTCAGAAATCTTTGGCTAAAGTGGACAAAAGTGGGATGAAGAACATATCCTCTTTTTTTAGTCCAAAAGGCAAGGCTGCAAAATAATGTGGGAGGGTTGAAACTTTATTAAAAAAAAAAAAGTTAAATGTTTTATTTAATAAAAGGTGTTTTTTCTTTAACTGCTGTTTACTTGTTTGAATGTTTTACATGTTTAGTTGTGTAACTTGTTGTGTGTACCTAGCCTATTGTCGGGCCAATCGCCCAATAAACGACCGTTCGGCCAGATATCGCAGTAGTATGTATAATTACACGATGAATGAGTCATTCCAAAGTACTGATCGTCTTTTCATTTGATTGCTCGTCCTGTTTAAAAATCTTGTTCCAGACGCCTTCCAATCCTGCAGTGTGTATGCACTCACGATCTCCATAGAGTTTAGAGTCATGGGGCCTGATTCATTAAGGATCTTAACTTAAGAAACTTCCTATTTAAGTCTCCTGGACAAAACCATGTTACAATGCAAGGGGTGCAAATTAGTATTCTGTTTTGCACATAAGTTAAATACTGACTGTTTTTTTCATGTAGCACACAAATACTTGATAGCTTATTTGTACACTGAAATTTAAAGTTGATATTTGTGTGCTACGTGAAAAAACAGTCAGTATTTAACTTATGTGCAAAACAGAATACTAATTTGCACCCCTTGCATTGTAACATGGTTTTGTCCAGGAGACTGAATATAAGAAGTTTCTTAAGTTAAGATCCTTAATGAATCGGGCCCATGATCTTTTCAGCCGATGCCGGCAGCAGTGAATATCAGCTGGTGTCCCTGAGAATAAATGTAGAGAGTACTGTAGGTGGAATAATTCATCTGTTCGTTCTGAGACTGAATAGGAGTATGACAGAAATTAATAATTATTGTGCTGTCATTCTCAAAACGACTGACCACAGGACCAGATGAAGAACACAGATCTGAAGGTAAATTGTATATAGTGTGTACACATGTATCAGCAAACTGATTGGAACTTCAATAGTGTTAACAAATTGATTAAAAGTTTTTGTAGTGTGTACCTAGCCTTACGAAGATACAGTTTGCTATCTCCACACAGTGGTCAGATCAGACTGAAAAGCAGCAGAGTATGATGATTAAAACTGTAAATGTAAAATATATGTATAATACCGTACATGTGAGCTTGCTACTAGCTGGCACCTTAATCTGGTGCTGTGAACTGTCTTGCTTCTGCACCCATGCAATTCGGCTTCACGTGGCTTCCTTGGAAGGGCTGTAGACTTTCACAGATCTGCTTCCTTATGTAAACTGGACTCACTATTGTCATGTTGTGTATCCATGGATATGTATGTAGGAGCCATAGGACTTATGATGTTGATACTATTCAATTTTGTCCACTTTTGTGCACACTACTATGGGAGCTATATGGGCCGGCCACATGGTTTTCTGGGCACTCCCCCCACTGTTCACTTGCCCTTGAGTCAACCTATATTTTGGACAGTGCACTCCACTTGTAATCATTAAATGCCTTTTAAGTAGGCAGGGGCGCACACAGGGGGGTTTTCTGGGTCTCCAGAAACCCCTCCCCTCCGCTAACGAAGTACCCCTACATACGGCACTGTGCTATACAGCAGCCGCGGCGCTGTCAAAGAAGCGTCCGCGGCGGTGCTGTATTGTATACAGCACCGCCGCGGATGCTTCTTTGACAGCGCCGCGGCTGCTGTATAGCACAGTGCTGCCGAAATGGAGCTGCTGCACCCCTGGTAGGCCCGTTCTGCTAGTGCAATTAGTCTTCGTCACACCATTCATATTTGCTCTTCTCCCTCACTGCCCTCTCATCGTTATTATTTTTTTTTTATATCTGTCAATCTATTGTCCACCGATAATGAGGCTGGGTACATACTACAGAAATGTTCTCCCGATGTGTTATTTATAACGATTTTACCATCTGCATGCTGATTCATGTGTACACACTATATATGTTTTACAATATTTACCTTCAGATCTGTGATCTTCATCTGTCGTAACTATTGGTTGAAAAGATCGTGACCTTGTAAACTTTATGGAGATCCTGATCGTGAGGTCATAGACATGGACACTGCAGAATTAGAACAACATTGTTCCATCTTTGAACGAGATTTTTAGTGCGATTTAAAAATCAAATGAAACGATACGGTGCTTTGGAACAATAATCGCCCATCGTTGCAGTGTACACACTAATGCGATATCGGGCCAAACAGTCATTTATCGGTTGATTGGCCCGGTGATCGAATGAAAATCCTGTTGTATGTACCCAGGCTTACACTATAGTTCTGCTTAACACAATCCTGAGGATGGAGAGGGCTATTTGTAGAGGCAAGAGAAACTTACATTTTTGCTTTATACACTGTTGACACTTACAGGTAACCCCACATGTTACACTGACCATATTGACTTAAGGGAAAGGGATTTAGTAAACAAAAAATAATCTGTATGTGTTCCACCCTACTTGTACTGAAAATACACTTGAGTATTGTTAACGCATTTAAATCAATCAATGGATCGTTGTGATTTTGGTTTCTAAGTTACAGGCAGGTTGTAAAATGTTTGTACAAGCTCCTAAGGATGATCATTTCCATGTCATCATTGCTTTGATTTGGCTACATATATGAAAACCAACAAAAAGTGCCCTCTTATTTTCTTTATAGCTTGAGACCCATTGATAATCTAGGTTAAGTTTATTAGTCTATTGGTGCATTGATCTGGATACATCACATATGGTGGTGTTTGTTTTGCTTGGTTCTACTATCCAGCATTAGATGTGAAAGCTCTTGAAAGAATGGACATGGTTCCATGACCTCACCGAAAAGGTCATAAGACCAGCAGGGAGCAGATGCTGAGGCCACCAGCGCCCATGAACTTGCTAAATGTTTTCTACCCAGAGCAATATTTACAATTAAAAATATTACCTCAACTGCATTGTTAATGATGTGTGAAACTTATAGGATCTTTCATGGGAATTATTGTATTTCCCTGGAAGCTCACAGCCAATTATCACCTGCTGCAGTAAAAGAACAGGTGTGCAAAGTAAATAATAGTTGACACCTCCTGCTAAGCAAGACAGATACACCAAGAGCATGTTATGTTCACAAATACCTAGTTCATTCATATATTGCAGTTGCACACTAATTCTGCTGTGTTATAAGGTGGTCTCCTGTATTTACATGTCAGACATTTGAAAATAAACTAATGTGCATGGTGTTTTAAGGTTAAATTGTATGTTATAGGCCGTGGTGTCTGATATGACATGAAACAGACCCCACATAAATATTTGCCTTTTAAACTTAAATGGTCTTTTGGGCATTTTTGTACAAATGGTTGTCTGGCAGTCAACCCTCCTGGAAAGCAATGCTGGTGATAATTTACATCTGTTTAAGTGGAAGCAGTACATTAAAGGCCAATTCCACCCAAAAACAAATTCTCTGCATATATTTTTCCCCAGTTAGGAGCACTGTGGTGGTCCCATGCTAATCTAACATGCCCCCCCCTCTTCCCCCAATCTGGAATACTCATCCATGCAACCAGTGTAGTTGCATGTTATTGCCCGTTGTCAACCATCAGTCAGGGTGGAGTAAATCGTCATAAGTATATCCAGTCTGCACTGTTTTGGTTGGCCTTGCAATGGAAATAAATATAAGTGCCGGATAAATAAATGTTAGTGCTGTAGAGGTGAGAGATCCTTGACTGTAGGTTGGGGACAGGTGTCGCTTAAATTGTGTGGAATTAGTCTTTGAATTGAAACTATCATCACAATTGTAACAATTGGTTGGAGACGCACAGTTCTCTAAATTACTCTTCTTTTTAAGTTTGATTAAATGTCCCTTATTTGAGAATCTGAAGTCGATCAATCTAGCTTTACAGTATGTGGCTCAAAAGTAGGTGTTTATTGCTAATTAGATGATCGTGTTATCTCTACATCCTAGATAGCATGAGCCAGCTAAGCAATCACCAATTGAGATCCAGTTAAAGCCCAAGGGTCTTGTGCAGACATATTGACTACACAAATCTATATATGGACTGTTTATTTCTAGTAAAAAGAAAGCTCTCCTACGCTCCATCAGTATTTAATATGTGGATGATCTGTTTTCTACATTCCAGAACATGGACCTCCTTGCTCTTGTAGGACATTTACATTAGGAATTCATTACTAGTTAAAAAAATAATTATATTGTTGCAATCTGTAGAGAGAGCTTAAAACAGTACTTAGTTTTGCATGTACCATTTTTAATGGGATAACATAGCTAAACGTAGATACATGGTTGTGTTTGTACCACATCGATATTAAATGCATATTTTTAAATATGTAAAAATATGAACCGTTACACCAGTAGGCATGTTCTGGAAGCGGCAATGGTCTTGCTCAGATTGTCAGCATCACTGATCTTCTGATCGATCATTTCTTTCTCTCGTAGTCCCGTTTCAGCACAAGCCTCTGTTCCCCCTGGTTCACTGGCTGCTGGCAGAGAGGGGTGAACATATTTGTCAATAAACAGTTTAATTCACAATCCCTGCTACATGTCGATTAAGTTATGGGGGGAGGGGATTTCCTAATAAATACCCTAAGGTCATGCAATGCATATTCTGATTTTTATTCATAATATACCCAGCACCAGTAGCCCTACACCTGCCTGATAAATTGAGTATACTGGGACAATTATGTCTGTTTTTGAGTCCTAATTCACACTTTACTAGAATGAACTGCGATGTAGAATATGCTGCCACTATATAGAGCAGGCCTGTCCAACCTGCGGCCCTCCAGGTGTTGTGAAACTACAAGCCCCAGCATGCTTTGCCAGTAGAGAACCAGTTGATAGCTGGAAGGGCATGCTGGGACTTGTAGTTTCACAACACCTGGAGGGCCGCAGGTTGGACAGGCCTGATATAGAGGATAATCTTAATATCACCATCACCACTAGATAGGGCTCACACATTTTATGGGCAAAAAAAGTGACGCCAGTTTGATATGGAGTTTGCTCAGTCCATTTCCAGCACACTATTTCCTGTTTGGTCATGAAATGCAGCAGAAGTGCATTATGGCAGATTTAGTTTTTACATTTAATTTATTAACACTTATTTTAGTTCATCTACATCCATTAGGTGTTTCATTACAATTCTAAGTTATAGGCATCCCGTTTCAGAAAGGGGAATACGAGGAAGCTCTAGCAGAGAATGAGACGTCCACACATGGAAATCAAATTCTACATTGAACTGTTGGCTCCATAGTGGTTGCAGGACCAGCCTCAATGGATTATTTCCGGCTTGAACACACAAGCGCTTTCTCTTCGCCTGTTGGTGAAGAATGGTTGACTGGCACTGCAGGGCGGCTTTGTTGTACCCTATGAGGAATACATCGGCAGTGCACATGAGCATTCCTAGCTAGTGTTTATTATTTATGTATAAGGTGCCACAGATTCCCTAGCACTACATCCAGAAGCCAGTAAAAAAAGAGATGGTAATACATAGAAATAGCACAGATGAGTGATAAAACTAGTTTGATAACACCTTAACCAGCCTGTCCCTCGTGCCTCACAAAATGTGGAATATAACGTGCACTTTTTATAGCCCTGTTTTTGTTCCCCAGCTCAGAGTACAACCGTAGTATTTAATTACATGTGGATAAGTGGATGTTGTAGCCATGCCTATATAAGAGACTTATTAATTCCATGTTACCCATTGTAAAAACATGTTTGTTGTTAATTCAGTGATGCTGTTATGCATTGTTTTCAAATTGAAGCCAGGTGTGTTATGGGTAAGGATCAGGTGGTGCCCAGGGTACAGGTGAGGGGGCTGGAGCTGCATTCATTCTTCCCTTCCTTTCTTTAGAGGAAGCATGGAACAGCTGGGGACCCTGTGATATCACAAATTAGTATAAGGGGTTAATATTAGGAGGGGTTGACTGCTATCATATCTTTAGAGGTGGAGGAGGCCAATTAGTATCCATTGCCCTCCACAGGACTAGTGCAGACATTTGGCTGGTGGAAGCACAGATCATCTCCACTCCCAACTCCAACCCCCTGATCCAGCACCCATCGATGTTTAAGAGGGAGAGAGCCAGTGGGTTGCTCAGGATGGGGAAAGGACTGGAAATTTGACCCTGGATATGAGGCGCCGCTCTGGGGCGTTCATTCTGAGAATTGATGGCTGGAAGCTACAGTGGCTGGTGTTGAGTTGCCGTTCTCTACCAATGGTGTAGATCTCCAGATCCATAGGTCTTCAAGTCAGGATAGCTAAGTGACTTACTCCTTAAGCTAGTGGGGTAAGGGACAGATGATGTGGTAAACCTGTCTGGTATTTAGTTACTGAGTGTATATAACATTCTAGTGATTGTTTTTATTACAAAAAATGTATGGTTTTACTTTCTAACTGCATTTGTCTGAGTGAGCATAGGAACCTTAGAAGATACTGGGTAGGCTTCTCTGGGATAGTAAGGCACCCGTGGGTGACTTGCCAGTGTAAAGGTGGTAGATTTGGGCCAGAAAACCTGGTATCTTCACAGTGAGTAATGCTATGGGGACTCGCACGGAGTGCAACAATATACAAGACACGACATAAAAGGAAGTCAGTCAGACAGACATAGGTCATGGGACAATATGTAAAGAGGACCTGCCGGCGAGAGTTTACATTTTAGAGGGAGGATTTGTGAGAGACAGTAGGACCAACTGGGAGAAAATGGAGAGGGCAGGCTAAGGAAGAGGAGGTGATGGCTAAGATGGTTAGGAGGTAGTAGGATAGGCGAGCTTGAAAGGGTAAGTTTTGAGTGAGCATTCGAAGGTTGGGGGGGAGGGGAGTTCCAAAGATTTGGGGCAGCACAGTCTTGTACTTGAGCAGGAGGTAATCTGAGTTGAATTGTGGTGGAGTGGAGTGGAGTGGCCAGGTAGGTATGTACCTTGAGACAAGGTCAGAGATGTAAGGGGGGGAAGTGTCTGTAAGAGCTTTCTAAACGAAGGTAACAAGCATGAACTGAATTCTAAAATGGATAGGGAGTCAATGAAGGGAGTCACACAGAGGAGTAGCGTAAGACGAGTGAGAGGAGATGAGCCTAGCTACAACATTCTGTATGGATTGAAGGTCAGAAAAGAGAGAGAGGAAGGCTAGTGAGGAGGAGGTTGCAATAGTCGACAGGTAATGATGAGTGGCAGGATATGGGGAAGGACTGGATCTGAGAGGTAAAGCTGAGGGCAGAGTCAAGAGTGACTCCAAGGCAACGGGTTTGGGTGACAGGAGAGAGAGTTGGATGGACATTTAATGTTGGACAGACATGGATGCAAGACATATTGCATCACACTGAAATTTTTATTTTTTATAAAATTCTTAAATATGTAAATACAACTTTATTAGGCAATTAAATAAAGGAGAGTTGTAGTTAAACCTAAAGATAAAAACAAAGCAGACTGCTGCCACCCATGTGTGCTAAAGGAGCAAAGTTCAGTAATTGATGGACCACACTCATAATTATGGACTCCCTCATAACTGTTTCAAGTGAGATTTACAAATCATAAAATACAATCACTCATAGCTATTTAGCACAACGTGGAGCGGTAAAACACAGTTCCAAGTCATAACAAAAACCTGAAATGCATAAAAAGGGATAAGTAGTTCTTACCATTGTTTAAGTCATTCATTTGAACACATCTTGAATATTGGGTACAGTGTTGGGTTCCAATCTGTAATGTAAGAAGTACACTGGAGCACTCAAGAGGGTTCAGCAACAGGCCAAATCCATAATGAAAAGGTTGAAATTGTTACATTTAAGAGAGGTTAGAAAAACTAAGCTTGTTTACTTTGGGGGGAAAAGGCACCTAAGAGGTGACATAATTAATATACAGAAATATATTGAAAGTCAAAACAAAGATTTGTTTAACAAACTTTTTGTACCAAGGACCATACAGAAGGCAGGTCATCAATTGTGAATGGAATAAAGACTGTTTTATGATCCGCATAGTAAGAGTTCTTTACTGTAAGTGTGGTTGAGCTGTCAAATCCTTTCCACAAAATGTAAAAATCAATTGGCTATCTTCCTTACAAGAAATGGTATCTAGCTATAATTAGTAAAGGTGATGTTTTATCCAGGGAATTCATCGGATTTGTCATTTTTGGGGTCAGGAAGGAATTCTCCTGTAAAGAGTCACACTGGGTTGAACTCTGGGTCTTTTTTCAATCTTATTAACTGCAATAATTGTGTGTACTGCCAGCGTTATTTTCACAGTGTTCAATTAACCTTATCTGCAGTGCCAGTTAAACTGCACTCACCAAGCGGGTACAGTGCATGTGTATGTGATTTTAAATCGCCACATTCCGAAACAGAGTAACACTGCAACAACCCAGCAAGAAACAATTAAATTGCCTGTAACAGACTGACCCAATACTCCTGAGAATGCAGTCTATTGATTCACTAAGAGCCAGTTACTTATGAAGTGTTCGTGAATGGTCAGGTTCCATTCTCGTGAGTATGATTGATTCAGCCCATACAATGCCTGAATCCCATGTTTTGTTTGTGACAGGTGTTATATAATTTAACCGCCCTAAACATTTTATGGCTTCCGTCTCCTGAACTTTCTGAATATGAGAGCAGCAGTGTTCACATATGATTTCACTAATGTAAAAATAAAACATACAAACAGCCGTGGTCTACGATCTATATGTAACATTCAGTACAATGAAACCAATTTCCAGTCTGTTTTGTAATCTATAGTTTGTACAGAACACTCTGCATTGTCTTTTATGTGGAATGCAACCAAATTGATTGCAGAGTTACATATAACCAACTATAAAAGTATGCTGACATTACTGGTCTGTTGCATGTTGTGCATCTTAGGTACTTATTTTGCTAATATTCTGTGCAATGTGGTTGCATTTTTCATAGTCCTAAAATTAAAAAAAAAATGATTTCACATGTCAAAATATGCTATGTGAATAATGTCTTAAAAAAACAAAAGGCTTTGTAACAAAATGGAGAATAGAGATGAGGTCCCGTACTTACAGTCCAGTTGGAGTCACAACCTTTATTCTTGCACATAATCTCCTCTTCTGATAAGTGCAAATTCTTTATCAAGAAATATGTGTTCATTTTCCCTTTGCCTTTTACTTCAATGACTCCTCTTTCTGCTATTTCAAAGTCTAGGTGTTTCAGAGCACTGCAGAAATATCAGGTAATGACAAAATTATAAAGGTCAAATCTTCCATAATAAAAAAAAAATATACATGTTACACTTGTGGTGAACAAAAATGTAAACACTTGGGCAATAAGGCATATCATTGGTAAAATATATAGTACCAAAGGAGTTCTTAAGCTACAGATTTATTTTAGGATTTCCTGGCTGTATGTATGTGCTGATAACAGCTGTTATTTATCCCTGGGCAGGGGGGGGCAATGGGTATTGGTGATGAGTGGGCACCTGGACTATACCTAGCTGTCTGCCCTTTTGTTTTTGGGTACAGATAACTTGCAGTCACCTGATCACTTTTCTGGGATTGCATTGTCCTCTCAAAATAATGTGTATGTGAATGCAGTACACGTTAGTTGGCATAGCACACGGGCTGACAGGACAGGTGGGCTGCCTTGGGCTGGGTGACTGGTCTACCTGAAAATTTTGACCTTTAAAATGTTCCTAATAGGCTGCTGAGCCCAGTCTCGCCCCCAGGCTAAAATTTGCCAGCCAGTCCCAGGTGGCACAGCATGTGTGCTATGCATGAGACACTCCTTTTATGTTTTTGTCTAAAGTAAACAGGCTCCATCTTGTACTAGTGTAGTGCGAGAAACAGAGAGGAGAGGTGATGTGTTGGACATGGGACAGTGGGGAGGAGGTCCCAGGCTCACCCCAGTATTGCCTGGGAGATGGTGAGCAGCAGCTGCTGCAAGGGGCAAGTGGAATATGCCCTGAATAGGGGGAGACCCTTAGAGCATTAGGTCTCTAGAGGGGGAAATTGCAGAAGATGGCAATGTACTTGCACTAAGGCATATAAAAAAGAAACACTGGAGTGGGGGCTGCTGCAGAGAGGCAGGTGTGAGTGTAATCCAGCAGATTTGCGTTCTGCACATAAGAGGTGCCAGAGCACAAGGGATATAACCCCAGTAGAGGAGAGTCATGGCTGAGTGTACACTAAAGAAGAGTATCTGTCACGGGCACTAGGAGTCTTTGCCCAGGATATCACCAGATGATGTTCTTACCAGAGTAATATAGCTGGTACTATGGTCCTCTGGTAGCAGGGTGACAACGGAACAGGAGAATCAGCAGATTGTGAGAGAATGCTCAAGGAAAGTCTATGACTAGCAGCAACTGGTAATGACTTAGATGGATGTACACGAGGAACTAGATGGACAAGGAAACGTGAGGAGAGTCAGTGGTCTGCGTATAGCAAGTTGTACCACTGTCTATAGTGCAGGAATGGATTCCAGGTGCAAGTAGGTAACGGGGAAGTCAGTGGTCTGCGTACAGCAAGTTGTACCACTGCTTATGTGAGAGGATACTTGAAACTGGTGCCAATGGGAAACAGGAGTCAGTGGTCTGCGTCAGCAAGTTGTACCACTGCTATATATATATGTGAGGAGGGGCACGAGGAGATGAATGTAATGCAGAGGATACAAGGGGCACACGGAACTTGATCCCACGATGATATCCACAATACAATAATAACTGACAAGCGCTGCTTGAAGTATACAAAGTCACTATAGCGATCCAGGTAATAGGAAACAAAGTCAATAGTAACAATAGCTTCAGTAGATAGAAGACTCCGGAGATGAACACAACACAGTCCAGACGGAAATGCAATACAATAGCAAAGTCAATGGAAAGTATGCATACCGCGGTTCAGGAGAGCAGGCTGTCAAGGAGATGTGCAGGGATACCTGAACGGCTGAACGCCGGCAGGAGGAGAGACCACTGGAGGATGGAAGCGGTAATCAGGTTGGTGCAGCGCACGGAAGGTAACCGGTAATCAACTGAGCAATACTCAGGAAGCAGTAGTAAGTAAAACTGGAAACATGATGAACACGGGAGAGATGAGGCTGTCTGGAATCCGGCAGAGTAGCGGAGGCAGCGGAGGGAAGGTACGCTGAACACAGGAGAGTAGAGGCGGTCTGGAATCCGGCAGTAGTAGTGAAGGCAGCGGAGGGAAGGTACACTGAACACAGGAGAGTAGAGGCGGTCTGGAATCCGGCAATAGTAGGGAAGGCAGCGGAGGGAAGGTACGCTGAACACAGGAGAGTAGAGACGGTCTGAAATCCGGCAGCAGTAGCAGATAGGAATCAGTGGAGAGCTGACACGCTGATCACAGGAGAGTTGAGGCGGACTGGAAACCACAATCGTAGTAGACAGGAATCAGCTGGAGCTGAATACACGAGGAAACACAGGAACACCTTCAGAGGCTCATGGGGAATGAGACTCCAAGATCAGGCAACCAGGTAATGATCACAGGTGGTTTAAATAGGGAGGGTTGCCTGATCATCCAATCAATAAAAGCAACAGGTACTGAAGGTTTCATAAGGGCTGCACATGCGCAAGACCCTCAGGATGGCGGACGGCCACGGTTCCTGAACACAGGAGAAATGGCACTCACAGTCCGGTGAGTGACAGTATCAGAGCCTAAGCAAGTACATGTATGATATCCCCGCAGAGGAGTGATGAATAGCAGTTGAGAGTACACAGTGTGTGCAGTGCAGTGAAGAGAAGCTAACTCTGGATGTGGGAAATGTTTTAACTGTCAGCATGACCGTGAGTAACACTTGATTACTGGAGTACATGTGAGCCTGCATATGTTGGAAACAGGAGCAGACAGCCTAAAAGTGTGCCTGCAGATGGAGAGGCTGATACATGTGAGTGATGTAGAACTACAGTTCCAGGACGACCTGGTACGCAACGTGATTTATAAGCTATGCAACTAATTTGCTTTATCTGTGAACTGTGATATTTACTACCTGGCAACTTGTGCAGGAGTGAGATTGGGGCTGTATATAGTTACTGTACTAGTGTTGTTTGCAACTCAAGTATTGCTGGTGTGAAGAGGAGTGTAAATAAAGATGTTCTATTTTGCGATAGAGATGGTCTGGCAACCACCTTATGGTGACTTCCATTGCACAGCACCACCAAGTTGCTTCACCTATTTCCCCAGACCTTCAAATAGGCTTTGTACAAAAACCTGCATGTGACAGGGGGATACATATATTTACAGCTGCTCCCTCTCCCCTGTAGTGCTAGATTTTAGTAAGAAGCCCAGATGGGATAACAACATTAAGAATACTAACAATGCAGCTATCATTATACTCCATCATGAGTCCTGCAATGGAGCAACCCCACTCATTGCCCCTTTATGTTATAAACACTGGAAGAGGTTTGGGTAGTTCAACTCAGTCACTCAATGTTACCCCAGCAGGGTTTCTCATCACAGGGCAAGATAGGCAGGGATAGATGACATAGGTGGAATTTATTGAGCATTTGCCGGTTCTTTATTCCATTACTAGACCATTATTCTTACTGGAAAGTTGTTGGACTGAGGTGAATTTTATCTGGAACCCCGTGACTCTCCATCCGGGAAGCTGTGTTCACGGTGTCTCCAAACAAACAGTACCTTGGCATCTTATCCCCAACAACTCCAGCTAACACAGGGCCGGTGTGAACTCCAACTCTAATCTGAAATAAAGATTCAGCTGTTACAATAAGGATATATTAATCACTAAACAAAGAAGAGTAAGTATTACTTTAAGTAGAGGCACTCCTTAGATAATTATATAGGCATTGTCACTCACCAGACTGTTAGTGCCTCTAGGTTGGGACATGGGTCTCTCTCGCTCCTGCCGGCGCCTCTCCTGAGCCGCGGGCGTCCGCCATCTTGACTAAGATTGCGCATGTGCAGAAACCCTGAACTGTTAATACCTCGACTCTAGTCTCATTGGTTAATTAATCACTTCTCATTACTTAAGGCACCTGTTGCACTATTAGCTTTGCCTGTTCTTGGTTCTCATTCCTTGAGACTCTGAGGTGTTTCCTGTTTCTGCTCGTGTTATCCGTTTTCTCTGGACAAGTCTCCTCTCCACATCGGTAATAGAACTTACCCGCTGCAGATTACTCTCGCTACCTCCGTTACCTGCCTGCTTCTGGACAAGTCTCCTCTCCTCATCGGTAGTAGAACTTACCCACTGCAGACTACTCTCGCTACCTCCGTTACCTGCCTGCTTCTGGACAAGTCTCCTCTCCTAATCGGTAGTAGAACTTACCCGCTGCAGACTACTCTCGCTACCTCCGTTACCTGCCTGCTTCTGAACAAGTCTTCTCTCCACATTGGTAGTAGAACTTACCCGCTGCAGACTACTCTCGCTACCTCCGTTACCTGCCTGCTTCTGGACAAGTCTCCTCTCCACATCGGTAGTAGAACTTACCCGCTGCAGACTACTCTCGCTACCTCCGTTACCTGCCTGCTCCTGGACAACTCTCCTCTATACATCAGTGGTACAACTTGCCTATTGCAGACCACTCACGTTGCTCCGTTACATGCCTGCACCTGGACAAGTCTTCCCTTCACATCAGTGGTACAACTTGCCTATTGCAGACCACTCGCGTTACTCCGTTCCATGCCTAGACCTGGACAAGTCTTCCCTTCACATCAGTGGTACAACTTGCCTATTGCAGACCACTCACGTTACTCCGTTCCACGCCTGCACCTGGACAAGTCTTCCCTTCACATCAGTGGTACAACTTGCCTATTGCAGACCACTCCCGTTACTCCGTTCCACGCTTGCACCTGGACAAGTCTTCTCTACACATCAGTGGTAAAACTTGCCTATTGCAGACCACTCACGTTACTCCGTTCCACGCTTGCACCTGGACAAGTCTTCTCTACACATCAGTGGTAAAACTTGCCTATTGCAGACCACTCACGTTACTCCATTCCACGCCTGCACCTGGACAAGTCTTCTCTACACATCAGTGGTACAACTTGCCAATTGCAGACCACTCACGCTATTCTGTTACACACCTGCGCTGGAAAAGTCTTCTCTACATATCCGTGGTGAAACTTACCAGCTGTAGACCATTCATGTTTCCTTGTGATATAGCTACTACTTTGTATGGTACCTATTAGCTGGACTAAAGTCTACAAGTGCCTCTGTATTGTAGCTGCAAGTCGCTGACTCTTCTACTATATTGTTGATTGGTCTTTGCCTAACGCTACCCAGTTATCAAGTACTGGCCTGCTATATGCTACCTGCGTGCTAAGGCACTTGGACTCTTTCCTCATTTTATCCTGTTTACTAAACTGCTGTACCATCACAGTTCCACGGTGCCAAGACTCAGCATTTATACTATTGACATTCCTTTCCTCTATTCTACTGTATGGTTCCACTGATTCACCACACTACCCAGAGGTCCGCACTTCTGGTAAGTGTAGCTACACCTGGTGAATTCTGGGTAAAACTCCTAGTGCCCGTTACAGTAAGAACAGGCAATGACAGACCCAGGATCGGAACCAACAGCTAAGGATATGCTGCAGTACCTGGTTACTCGGGTTGAACAACAAGATGCTCGTCAGCAACAATTATTTCAATGTTTGCAGTCTCTAGTCTCTCGGGTAGATCCTGTGCAAAAGGAATCTTCTACTAATAATCCCCCGGAGTCTTCTTCTCTCCCAGTGCCATCCCAGGTGTCTGTTGCTTTTACTCTACACCTGCCTACTCCCTCAAAATTTGATGGAGATCCAAAAGCTTGTAGGGGCTTTCTCAATCAGTGCTCTATTCATTTTGAGCTCCAACCTCAAAATTTCCCTACTCATCGCTCTAATCTCTCTGTTTTCTGGACAGGCTCTGGCATGGGCCTCTCCTTTGTGGGCAAGAAATGACCCCCTGCTGGAGGATAGTGCCATGTTCATTTCAACTTTCCGAAGAATTTTTGATGAACCTGGTCGTGTTATTTCTGCTGCCTCTAGTATTCTTCGATTACGCCAAGGATCCCGTTCAGTAGCACAGTACGTAATTCAATTTCGCACACTTGCCTCTGAACTCCAATGGAATAGTGAGGCATTGATAGCTGCCTTCTGGCAAGGTCTTGCTGACAAGATTAAAGATGTGCTGGCTTCCCAAGAGTTACCATCTTCTTTGGATGCTTTGATATCTTTGTGCAACAGAGTGGACATGAGATTCCGAGAAAGAAATTCCGAAAAGGCGTCTTCACCTAATGTATCGGGTCGCCTTCCTTTTCGATTTCGTCATCCCTCACCTTCAGTGGAACCCATGGAGGTAGGACGTTCTAGATTGACTTCAGAAGAGAGGGAACGACGGTTGAAGAATAAGCTCTGTATTTATTGTGCTGATCCTAATCACTTGCTGAACTCATGCCCTAGAAAGTCGGGAAACGCGAGGTCCTAACCTGTTCTGGAGAGGTATGGTTGGGGTCCCTGGAATCCTCTCTACACCTTTTGAATTCTAAAGTTTGCTCGTTTGCTGTTACTGTTTATATTTCTACTAAGTCTTTTACATCGCAAGCACTTCTGGACTCTGGAGCTGCTGGGAGTTTTATTTCAAGTTCCTTAGTGTGTCAGTGGTCTTTACCTGTGACTCTGTTATGTTCTTGCCCTTAGATTTGCTCTCATTCAAGATGGCCGTGGTTGCCTCATGAAGTTTCCATCTTGGATCTCTGATATGAACTTGCCCTTACAATAGCCCTTATCCAAGATGGCCAGAACTGTCTCAGGAAGATTCCATCTTGGATCTCATTTCCTGTTTGGGCCTAGAAAAGGCAGCCTTTGCTTGAGTATTGTGTTTGTGTCTGAACCAGATGCCCCACAGAACCTTGCTCCCTTGTGATTTGGAATACAATTACTTGGTACCTCTACAGGATAGTTATCCTGTTGATACTTTGGACTTGCTTGCTGGACATTTAAGATTTATTTCTGTATCAAAATAAATCCTGTTTACTACAGTACTACCTGGCTATTGGGTTCCGTTTGTAATACCAGAAGTGTGACAGGATACTCGAGCCAAAATGACGGAGCCCGCTGGGTCAGAACCATCTGCTTTACAGCGACTTTCAGATCTGAGTTTCCATATGCATTCTGCTTCAAGACAACTACAGGAATTTCATGCAAAATTTCAAGAACTGGAGACCCAGTGTACAAATAATTTTCAACTGCAAAATCAACACGTAACTGAGTTGCAAATAAATGTTCATGAACTCAAAGATCAAATAGCGCTACAAAATGGAGTTATTACAGAACTACAGGTGCGGCTTCAAGAAGGTAATGCTGTAGCACCTTCAGCTGCAGCACATCAGCCCACACTCCCACTACCTCCGGCTCGATTCACAGGTGATCGTAAAAAATACAGAGGTTTTATTAATCAATGTAATATGCATTTTGATTTACATCCTACTTATTTTTTGACTGATGTACAGTAAGTATGTTGTATTCTTTTATTGTTGAAAGATGATGCCTTGGCATGGGCTTCTCCTTTGATAGAAGCAAAAAGTCCCATATTACAAGATCTTTCTAATTTTATGGATGCAATGAACCAGATATTTGATGATCCAAATCGAAGTGCTACTGCTGAGTCAGTTTTATTAAAGATGCGTCAGGGAAGACGTTCAGTGGCTGAATACACCTCTGATTTCCAAAGATGGATCTTGGATACAGATTGGAATTCGGCAGCTAAATAAAGATGGATCTTTGCGGCCATGCATTGATTATAGAGAATTAAATAAAGTTACTATAAAGAACAGACATCCACTTCCTCTCATCCCAGAATTATTGGAAAGACTGCAGACAGCAAGTATTTTCACAAAGCTTGATTTAAGAGGAGCGTACAACCTAATACGTATTCGACCAGGTGATGAATGGAAAACGGCTTTTCGAACAAAATATGGACATTATGAGTACCTCGTGATGCCGTTCGGGTTATGTAATGCCCCTGCTACTTTCCAACATTTTATAAATGATGTCTTTCGAGATTTGCTTGATCTGTTCATTGTTGTATATCTTGATGATATCCTTATCTTTTCTAATTCTTTACCAGAACATCAAGAACATGTTCGAATTATTTTACAACGGCTACAGATAAATCAATTATACATCAAGTTGGAGAAATGCGAATTCCATCGTACTCAAATAAAATTTTTGGGTTACATTATATCCCCTCACGGACTGTGTATGGATCCCTGTAAAGTGCATGCTGTGGTAGATTGGCCCATACCTAAAAACGTCAAAGATGTGCAACGATTTATGGGCTTTGCTAATTTCTATCGACGTTTTATAAAGGACTTTTCAGGAATTGCTGCCCCCATTACTCAGCTCACAAAAAAGGTTTCCTCCTTTCAGTGGTCACCAGCAGCTGATAAAGCTTTTTCCATTTTGAAAACAAAGTTCACGTCAGCTCCTATAATAATTCATCCTGATCCTACACTCCCATTTGTTTTGGAAACTGATGCATCGGATTCAGCTATAGGAGCAGTAATTTCACAAAGAGTAGGAGAAAAAATGTTACTTCACCCCTGTGCTTTTTATTCAAGGCAAATGACTGCTCCTGAAAGAAACTATGATGTGGGAAATAAAGAACTTCTTGCCATTATAGCTGCTTTTTCAGAATGGAGACATCTTTTAGAAGGTGCAAAGCATCAAGTGATAGTCCTCACCGATCATCGGAATTTGGAATTCCTTAAATCAGTAAAAAGATTATCTCCCCGACAAGCTCGATGGGCTCTCTTTTTAAGCCGTTTTGATTACCTAATTTCCTATAGACCTGGATCGAAGAATGGAAAATCTGATGCCCTCTCAAGAGCCTATGCGGAGAATCCTCAACAGGTAAAGCCTGTTCAAACAATAATTCCTGATTCAAATCTTTTGGGGGTTATTTGTACAACTGAGTTATTAACAGAGATCAAAAATGGATATGATATGGATTCTACCCTCACGAATCCTCCAAAAAATGTTAAATTATCTTATGACAACAGAGTCTGGCATATGGCACATCAACTATACGTTCCAGAAAAAGCACGGTTAAAGGTCATGCAACTATTCCATGACTAAATTAGCAGGCCATAAAGGACTTCAGAAAACTCAAGAACTGTTAAGCCGTTCATTCTGGTGGCCCAACTATAAGGAAGATGTAGCAAAATATGTATCCTCTTATACAACATGTGCCAGATTTAAGACTCCTCGTGCTTCTCCTTTTGGACTACTACAACCTTTGCCAATACCTACACGTCCATGGGATTCCATTTCCATGGACTTTATTGTAGAACTTCCGAGATCTAAGAATATAACCACTATCTTTGTGGTAATTGACAGACTGACAAAGATGGCTCACTTAATACCCTGCCAGGGTACTCCTACAGCAAAAGAAACAGCCGACTTACTTATAAAAGAAGTTTTTCATTTGCATGGCGTTCCTAATGATGTGGTGTCAGACCGAGGCGTTCAATTCACATCACGATTTTGGAAACAGTTTTGCAAATCCCTTGGCATTGTGGTGAACTTGTCCACTGCATTTCATCCACAGTCAAATGGACAAACGGAGCGAACAAACCAAACACTTGAGCAATACCTCAGATGTTATATTTGTCACCTACAAGATGATTGGGTTGATATCCTCCCCATGGCTGAGTTTACATACAATAGTTCTCAACATTCATCTACAAGATTTAGCCCTTTCTATGCTAATCTAGGATATCATCCAAATATTTGTCCCAATCTACCTTGTGACTCTCCAATTCCTGCTGTGGAAGATAGACTGATTATTATGCAAAGTAATCTTGAATTATTAAAAGAGACATTGAAAACTGCTCAAGAAAGATATAAACGTGATGCTGACAGATCACGAAGGGCTGCTCCAACTTTTGGTATTGGTGATGAAGTATGGTTGTCAACTAGACATTTAAGAATGAAGGTACCATCTGCTAAGTTGGGAAGTAAATTTATTGGTCCATATAAGATCATTGCACAGATTAGTTCAGTGGCTTTTCGATTGGATCTTCCTGATTCCATGAAGGTACATCCTGTTTTTCATGTATCATTACTAAAACCTTCAGTTAAGAATCCATTTCCTGGTCGCTCTTTGCCTCCTCCTGAGCCAATTCAATTTGATGAGCATGAGGAATTTATAGTCGAAAAGATCCTGGACACTCGTATGTTCCGAAATCAATTACAGTATCTGCTACGTTGGCAGGGATATTGGCCAGAAGATGATTCTTGGCAATCTGCAAAGGATGTTCATGCCCCACTTTTGGTAAAAGCATTTCATCAACAGCATCCTGGGAAGCCTGGTCCTAAGTCGTCCGGAGGACGTCATTGAGAAGGGGGCATCCTGTTATGTTCTTGCCCTTAGATTTGCCCTCATTCAAGATGGCTGTGATTGCCTCATGAAGTTTCCATCTTGGATCTCTGATATGAACTTGCCCTTACAATAGCCCTTATCCAAGATGGCCAGAACTGTCTCAGGAAGATTCCATCTTGGATCTCATTTCCTGTTTGGGCCTAGAAAAGGCACTTCCTGTTATGCAGCCTTTGCTCGAGTATTGTGTTTGTGTCTGAACCAGATGCTCCACAGAACCTTGCTCCCTTGTGATTTGGAATACAATTACTTGGTACCTCTACAGGATAGTTATCCTGTTGATACTTTGGACTTGCTTGCTGGACATTTAAGATTTATTTCTGTATCAAAATAAATCCTGTTTACTACAGTAATACCTGGCTATTGGGTTCCGTTTGTAATACCAGAAGTGTGACAGACTCCTTTAAAAACTGCTATTGCTGTTACGGCCATAGATGGTTCACGAATTATCAATGGAACTATTTCTCAACGTACCATTCCTGTAAACCTTCAAATCGGGGCTTTACATCAAGAGCAAATTTCATTTTTAGTTCTTCCGGTTACTACTAGTCCTATTGTACTTGGCTTTCCGTGGCTTCAACTCCATTCTCCACAGATTGACTGGAATGTTCCGCAAGTTATTTCCTGGGGTTCGGATTGTCATCACAGATGTTTGACTCAAGTGGTTCCAGTGAAAATAAATAAATCATCTATAACACCTTGTCCACCTGGTCTTCCTCCACCATACAACTCCTTTGCTGATGTATTTGATAAAGCCCAGTCAGAACGTCTTCCGCCTCATCTGGCTTGGGATTGTCCAATAGATTTACAACCTGGCAAAAATCCTCCTAGGGGTCGTGTTTACCCCCTTGCGTTACCAGGCGATGTCTGACTATGTCAAGGAAAATCTCCATCGTGGGTTTATTCGACCGTCCATTTCTCCCGCTGGAGCAGGTTTCTTTTTTGTTAAGAAGAAGGATGGGTCTTTGAGACCGTGTATAGATTATCGAGGTCTTAATGCCATAACCATCAAAAATCGTTACCCCATTCCGTTAATTACTGAATTTTTTGATAGCATTAAGGGAGCTCGGATATTCACTAAACTGGATCTTCGTGGTGCTTATAATTTAATTCGGATCAAGGCCGGAGACGAATGGAAGACAGCTTTTAACACCAGGGATGGACATTATGAATATCTTGTCATGCCCTTAGGGTTGTGTAATGCCCCAGCTGTCTTCCAGGGGTTTGTGAATGAGATTTTCCGGGACTTGTTGTATGTTTGTGTCGTTGTCTATCTAGACGACATATTGATATTTTCTCAAGATCTTTCATCCCATCGATTACATGTGGCAGAGGTCCTTTCTAGACTCCGGGCAAATTCGTTATTCTGTAAACTGGAGAAATGTTCCTTTGAATTATCTCAGATTCCCTTCCTGGGATATATTGTGTCTGGAGTAGGTCTGGAGATGGATCCAGAGAAAGTGAATGCAGTGTTACATTGGCCCCAGCCAACTACTCTCAGAGCTATTCAACGCTTTTTAGGATTTGCTAACTATTATCGACGTTTTATTCAAGGTTTCTCCTCCATTGTCTCTTCTATTGTGACGCTTACCCGTAAGGGTGCTAATACCAAGCAATGGTCTCCTGAGGCTCTTCAAGCATTTCAGTTCCTCAAGAGGGCGTTTTCAACTGCTCCTATTCTTCGACAACCTGATGTTACCCTTCCTTTTTTCCTTGAGGTAGATGCCTCTAATGTTGGATTAGGAGCCATTCTATCTCAGAAATCTGAACAAAAGAAATTCCATCCTTGAGCTTTCTACTCACGAAGTTTATTACCTGCTGAGAAGAATTATACTATCGGAGATAAGGAGCTATTAGCCATAAACGTGGCTTTGGAGGAGTGGAGATACCTACTAGAGGGTGCTTGTCACCCCGTGACTATTTTTACTGACCATAAAAATCTTCTCTATCTACAGTCAGCTCAATGTATGAACCCTCGACAAGCAAGATGGTCACTTTTTTCTCTCGCTTTGACTTAATTATAACCTTCAAACCGGCTTCTAAGAATAAAAAAGCGGATGCATTGTTTCGGGCGTTGGCCTCTTCCTCTGATATTGAAGATTGTTTTGATCGTCCCATACTGGATCCTAAATGTGTCAGTTTAGCTGCTTCTTCCACCAATATTCTACCGTTTGGGAAAACCTTTGTTCCACCACTTCTTCGTAAAAAGATTTTGTCATGGTATCCTTCCTCTCGTTTTGCTGGGCATTCTGGAGAACGAAAAACATTAGAGATTCTCTCTCGAAGTTACTGGTGGCCCTCTATTAGGAAAGATGTCAAGGAGTTTGTGGTTGCTTGTGATGTTTGTTCCCAATTTAAAGTTTCCCGTAGAACACCGGCGGGTCTACTTCAACCACTACCCATTCCTTCTAAACCATGGACCCGTATAAGTATGGATTTGGTTACTGATCTTCCTCTCAGCAAGAAATGCAATACCATTTGGGTAGTGGTAGATAGATTCTCTAAGATGGCTCATTTTGTCCCTTTGATAGGATTACCTTCTTCTTCTACATTGGCTGATCATTTCATCAAGGAAATATTTTGAATTCATGGATGTCCATCTGAAATCGTTTCGGACAGAGGAGTGCAGTTTGTCTCCAGATTTTGGCGAGCCCTTTGCAAAACCTTGGGTATCCAGCTGTCACTATCATCGTCATACCATCCTCAATCAAATGGACAGACCGAGAGAGTCAATCAAGATCTAGAGACTTTCATAAGAATTTTTTCTTCAGCCAACCAGGACAATTAGGTAGATTTGCTTCCATGGGCCGAATTCGCCCATAATAATATGTATCATGAGTCATCTTCTAAAACACCCTTTTTCGTTGTATACGGTCACCATCCGTCTATCCCAGAATTTCCTGCCCTCCATCCCACCCAAGTTCCTGCTGTGGAGGGTTTATGTCAAAAGTTTAAATCCATTTGGGCTCAGGTTAAATTCTCTTTGAAAAAGGCATCTTCAAGATATAAATTTTTTGCTGATAAAAAGAGGCGAGCAATTCCAGCACTTAAAATTGGAGATCGTGTATTGCTTTCTACCAAGAATATTCGCCTGAAGGTTCCTTCCATGAAGTTTGCTCCACGTTTTATTGGTCCTTATAAAATCGTTCAAGTGATAAATCCTGTTTGTTTTAAACTGTCTTTAACGAAGAACCTTTGTATCTCCAATTCCTTCCACGTTTCATTACTCAAACCTCTCATCATCAACCGATTTTCTGTTCCTTCTTCAGTATCTCGCCCAGTTCAAGCTCAAAAAGAGGAGGAGTTTGAGATTACTCATATACTTGATGCTAAAATCTCTAGGGGAGTCCTTCGCTTCCTAGTGCATTGGAAAGGTTTTGGTCCAGAGGAGCGCTCTTGGATCCGTGCAGATGATCTTAATGCTCCAGCTCTTCTGAAAAAGTTTTCATTCCAAATATCCGGGCAAACCTGGTTCTAAGTGTTCTGTGCCCACCTTTAAAAGGGGGGGTACTGTCATTCACCGGACTGTTAGTGCCTCTAGGTTGGAACATGGGTCTCTCTCGCTCCTGCCGGCGCCTCTCCTGAGCCGCGGCCGTCCGCCATCTTGACTAAGATTGCGCATGTGCAGAAACCCTGAACTGTTAATACCTCGCCTCTAGTCTCATTGGTTAATTAATCACCTCTCATTACTTAAGGCACCTGTTGCCCTATTACCTTTGCCTGTTCTTGGTTCTCATTCCTTGAGACTCTGAGGTGTTTCCTGTTTCTGCTCGTGTTATCCGTTTTCTCTGGACAAGTCTCCTCTCCACATCGGTAGTAGAACTTACCCGTTGCAGACTACTCTCGCTACCTCCGTTACCTACCTGCTTCTGGAAAAGTCTCCTCTCCTCATCGGTAGTAGAACTTACCCACTGCAGACTACTCTCGCTACCTCCGTTACCTGCCTGCTTCTGGACAAGTCTTCTCTCCACATCGGTAGTAGAACTTACCCGCTGCAGACTACTCTCGCTACCTCCGTTACCTGCCTGCTTCTGGACAAGTCTCCTCTCCACATCCGTAGTAGAACTTACCCGCTGCAGACTACTCTCTCTACCTCCGTTACCTGCCTGCTCCTGGACAAGTCTCCTCTATACATCAGTGGTACAACTTGCCTATTGCAGACCACTCACGTTGCTTCGTTACCTGCCTGCACCTGGACAAGTCTTCCCTTCACATCAGTGGTACAACTTGCCTATTGCAGACCACTCACGTTACTCCATTCCACGCCTGCGCCTGGACAAGTCTTCCCTTCACATCAGTGGTACAACTTGCCAATTGCAGACCACTCACGCTATTCTGTTACACACCTGCGCTGGACAAGTCTTCTCTACATATCTGTGGTGAAACTTACCAGCTGTAGACCATTCATGTTTCCTTGTGATATAGCTACTACTCTGTATGGTACCTATTAGCTGGACTAAAGTCTACAAGTGCCTCTGTATTGTAGCTGCAAGTCGCTGACTCTTCTACTATATTGTTGATTGGTCTTTGCCTAACGTTACCCAGTTATCAAGTACTGGCCTGCTATATGCTACCTGCGTGCTAAGGCACTTGGACTCTTTCCTCATTTTATCCTGTTTACTAAACTGCTGTACCATCACAGTTCCACGGTGCCAAGACTCAGCATTTATACTATTGACATTCCTTTCCTCTATTCTACTGTATGGTTCCACTGATTCACCACACTACCCAGAGGTCCGCACTTCTGGTAAGTGTAGCTACACCTAGTGAATTCTGGGTTAAACTCCTAGTGCCCGTGACAGGCATATCCAAAAAGATCTGAATTATTAATCCACGTGTCGCCAAAACATAATAACTGAGAAAAAATTAAATCTAACTTTTATTACATGTCTTTAAAAAGGAATTAATTGTATAAAATAGACATATTAAAATGCTAAAATTAGGTGAGCAAATGGGAGATACTCAATATATAGTACGTGGTTAGTCCCACTGTAATTAACAGTTGGGATGTTGTATTGGGCTTTGTGTAGGCTGCAACCTCGAAAAAGCATTCGCAAAACATATTTTAGGGTACAAAGCATCACTAGGTTACAGCAATGAGAGAGGGGGATCGGGGCTAAATCAGAAAGCATGATAACAACTATATACGCTACAGCTCTAACCCAGCATAGACTGTTGGTTAGCGCTCTAAGCCATGATAGATTCAAACACACAGAGAGGCTTCATTGATTTGTTACCTTACCTTAAAAATCATTGTGTGGTACTTAAAAGAGACCAGTAAATATACAGCAGCTAAAACCTCTATCAGAGTAGATGGAAGTTTTACTGATTGAAAGAACGTGGTTTTATTAAATCACTGTCAAATGCTACTGCAGTACCTATGTTTGATGCGGAGGAATGTATTTATAAGTTCCACCGATTGATGCTATTTATTAACCTGTTTTTATAGCAAAATCCGCAGAAAACTGCCACATTTTAAAGTAAAGTTGTAATTCATTAATAGGGCATGGCAGCTGATATTGTAGATATCTACTGCTTTTCTTTATTTCTTCGAATTCCAAAGCAGTCCCCAAAGATGTCTATGGGGACCAGTGTTGGACTGGAGCATGAAGGGCCCACCGGGGGACTGCAACGCTAGGGGCCCACCAGAGGGGATGTGGCCAACCATCAAAGAGGCGGGGCCAGACACTAGAGGGGGAGTGGTCAGTCCACGAAGGACAGCTAGCACCATAGTGTAGTATGTAAAGAATGCAGTGTGTGTATAAAGAGTCTTGACCTGCACCTTAGATTGGGCAGAACAGTCACCAAAAATCGGGATTGTCCCACTAGACCAGGCTTGGCTAACCTGTGGCACTCCAGGTGTTGTGAAACTACAAGCCCCAGTATGCTTTGCCAATATATAGCAGCTTATTGCTGGAAGGGTATGCTGGGACTTGTAGTTTCACAACACCTGGAGTACCACAGGTTAGCCAAGCCTGCACTAGACTCAGAACATTTGACATACTGTCCTACCTGTTGTTGTCACTTTTACCACCTGTGGCTGCTGGTTTCTTTAGTTGCGGCTTGTCTGGATCCAGGAATGTTGAGGGCCCTATTTGGAAAAAATAATGGGTACATTTAGAAAATTCCAACCAGCCACGGCGTTAAATCAATAGGACCCACATTTAATACTTAGCCACCACCTACCATATACACATTACATTGCCACAAGCCCGCTGTGCCATCACACACACTACTGTGCCCCTTAATCACCATGTTGTGCCTCCTTATGATCACACTGCGCCCACCATGCTGCTTTTGCTACCCTTCACACTCTGCCATGCTGACCTGGCCCCCCTTCACACACTGCCATGCTGACTTGGGCCCCCTTCTCACTCTGCCATGCTGACCTGGCCGCCCCTTCAAACTCTGATATGATGACCAGGCCCGCCCTTCTCACTCTGCCATGCTGACCTGGCTCCCCCTTCTCACTCTGATATGATGACCTGGCCCCCCCTTCTCACTCTGATATGATGACCTGGCCCCCCCTTCTCACTCTGATATGATGACCTGGCCCCCCTTCTCACTCTGCCATGCTGACCTGGCCCCCCCTTCTCACTCTGATATGATTACCTGCCCCCCCCTTCTCACTCTGCCATGCTGACCTGGCCCCCCCTTCTCACTCTGATATGATGACCTGGCCCCCCCTTCTCACTCTGCCATGCTGACTTGGCCCCCCTTCTCACTCTGCCATGCTGACCTGGCCCCCCATCTCACTCTGATATGATGACCTGGCCCCCCCCTTCTCACTCTGCCATGCTGACCTGGCCCCCCCTTCTCACTCTGATATGATGACCTGGCCCCCCCTTCTCACTCTGCCATGCTGACCTGGCCCCCCTTCTCACTCTGATATGATGACCTGGCCCCCCCCTTCTCACTCTGCCATGCTGACCTGGCCCCCCCTTCTAACTCTGATATGATGACCTGGCCCCCCCTTCTCACTCTGCCATGCTGACCTGGCCCCCCCTTCTCACTCTGATATGATGACCTGGCCCCCCCTTCTCACTCTGATATGATGACCTGGCCCCCCCTTCTCACTCTGATATGATGACCTGGCCGCCCCCCTTCTCACTCTGCCATGCTGACTTGGCCCCCCTTCTCACTCTGCCATGCTGACCTGGCCCCCCCTTCTCACTCTGATATGATGACCTGGCCCCCCCTTCTCACTCTGCCATGCTGACCTGGCCCCCCCTTCTCCCTCTGATATGATGACCTGGCCCCCCCTTCTCACTCTGCCATGCTGACCTGGCCCCCCCTTCTCACTCTGATATGATGACCTGCCCCCCCCTTCTCTCTCTGCCATGCTGACCTGGCCCCCCCTTCTAATTCTGATATGATGACCTGGCCCCCCCTTCTCACTCTGATATGATGACCTGGCCCCCCCCTTCTCACTCTGCCATGCTGACCTGGCCCCCCCTTCTCACTCTGATATGATGACCTGGCCCCCCCCTTCTCACTCTGCCATGCTGACTTGGCCCCCCTTCTCACTCTGCCATGCTGACCTGGCCCCCCCTTCTCACTCTGATATGATGACCTGGCCCCCCCTTCTCACTCTGCCATGCTGACCTGGCCCCCCCTTCTAACTCTGATATGATGACCTGGCCACCCTTCTCACTCTGATATGATGACCTGGCCCCCCCCTTCTCACTCTGCCATGCTGACCTGGCCCCCCCTTCTCACTCTGATATGATGACCTGGCCCCCCTTTCTCACTCTGATATGATGACCTGGCCCCCCCTTCTCACTCTGATATGATGACCTGCCCCCCCCCTTCTCACTCTGCCATGCTGACTTGGCCCCCCTTCTCACTCTGCCATGCTGACCTGGCCCCCCCTTCTCACTCTGATATGATGACCTGGCCCCCCCTTCTCACTCTGCCATGCTGACCTGGCCCCCCCTTCTCCCTCTGATATGATGACCTGGCCCCCCCTTCTCACTCTGCCATGCTGACCTGGCCCCCCCTTCTCACTCTGATATGATGACCTGCCCCCCCCCCCCCTTCTCTCTCTGCCATGCTGACCTGGCCCCCCCTTCTAACTCTGATATGATGACCTGGCCCCCCCTTCTCACTCTGATATGATGACCTGGCCCCCCCCTTCTCACTCTGCCATGCTGACCTGGCCCCCCCTTCTCACTCTGATATGATGACCTGGCCCCCCCTTCTCACTCTGCCATGCTGACCTGGCCCCACCTTCTCACTCTGATATGATGACCTGGCCCCCCCTTCTCACTCTGCCATGCTGACCTGGCCCCCCCTTCTCACTCTGATATGATGACCTGGCCCCCCCTTCTCACTCTGCCATGCTGACCTGGCCCCCCTTCTCACTCTGATATGATGACCTGGCCCCCCCTTCTCACTCTGCCATGCTGATCTGGCCCCCCCTTCTAACTCTGATATGATGACCTGGCCCCCCTTCTCACTCTGATATGATGACCTGCCCCCCCCCCTTCTCATTCTGCCATGCTGACCTGGCCCCCCCTTCTCACTCTGATATGATGACCTGGCCCCCCCTTCTCACTCTGATATGATGACCTAGCCCCCCCCTTCTCACTCTGCCATGCTGACTTGGCCCCCCTTCTCACTCTGCCATGCTGACCTGGCCCCCCCTTCTCACTCTGATATGATGACCTGGCCCTCCCTTCTCACTCTGCCATGCTGACCTGGCCCCCCCTTCTCACTCTGATATGATGACCTGGCCCCCCTTCTCACTCTGCCATGCTGACCTGGCCCCCCCTTCTAACTCTGATATGATGACCTGGCCCCCCCTTCTCACTCTGATATGATGACCTGGCCCCCCCCCTTCTCACTCTGCCATGCTGACCTGGCCCCCCCTCCTCACTCTGCCATGCTGACCTGGCCCCCCCTTCTCACTCTGATATGATGACCTGGCCCCTTATCCCTCTTTCATCCCTCTCACTATTTCCCTCAGGGCTTCTCTGCTCTTTTCAGTTTAAAAAAAAATAATGACAGGCTGGCTTGGCAGCGGACTCACTTACCTGTCTGCTCAGTCTGTGAAAATCTCCGGCATCCTGCTCCTCTGGGCGGCCGCGTCTAGTGATGACAACAGGAAGAACTCCTCCTCCCCTGCTGAAAGTGAAAAACACACTACCGCGCAGGTGCAGAGAGCCGTGTCTAGGCTCTCTGCACCTGCGTGGTAGTGTGTTTATTACCGAAGTGTCGCTGCCGCTGCCGCCGCCGCCATTGTAAGACAGGTCTTCCCCATAAGCTCCGCCCTAACCGCGGAGGGGGCGGAGCTTCAACGCGGCCGGGCCTACCGGTAAATAGTCCGGCTGCCCGGCAGGCCAGTCCGAGCCTGATGGGGACTGTTATTTTGTTCTATTTAAGAAGCTCCATCTTGTGCCCTATGGATCTGGTGTTAGCCATTGAAGCCTATGGGGAGAGCATTGTGATAGAGGGATCTTCGGATCTTACCTGCTTCGTAACTTACCTGTGCTCCTCTCCAGTTACTATTGTAAAGGTGCCCACTTTGCAATAGTGACCTTTGAGGACATTGGTGTTTGCAGGAACAGCAGGGTTTTCATGACTGCTGTTCCTAGTAAAGATTTGTAATGAATAGTCACAATATATAATAAAAGGATTGAAATGGATCGTGTTTCAAATGTGATTAATAATAAATATTCCTCTATAAGCATGATCTAGCATGGGGCAGCATGGTGGCTTAGTGGTTAGCACTTCTGCCTCACAGCGCTGGGGTCATGAGTTCAGTTCCCGACCATGGCCTTATCTGTGTTTGTATGTTATCCCTGTGTTTGTGTGGGTTTCCTCTGGGTGCTCCGGTTTCCTCTCATACTCCAAAAACATACTAGTAGGTTAATTGGCTGCTATCAAAATTGACCCTAGTCTCTCTCTGTTTGTCTGTGTCTGTGTGTGTTAGGGAATTTAGACTGTAAGCCCCAATGGGACAGGGACTGATGTGAGTGAGTTCTCTGTACAGCGCTGCGGAATCAGTGGCGCTATATAAATAAATGATGATGTAATTTCTGCTATTATTGTTTTAGTTGAATATAGAGAAAGGTACACAGAGGTCTCATTGATTTATATGAATCTTATATGTATCCAATATGTTAAAGTTATCTAGCTCTTAATAAAATCATGAGTTCCTTTCATTGATTTGAATGCGATAGGACACAGAGATACAGCTTATGTATCTGGCAAAGTTTACTATTAGATTAGAAGTTTCAGCACATAGCAACAGTGTATATGCTGTCAATACAAACTGAGATTTAGTAACAAGATAAATAAAACATTCTGCATATGATAATGCATGGTATCAAGATAATGTAAAGGTAGAAATAGTAAAAAATAATGTATTAAACCAAAATGAAATTATACACCCATTATACACCCATTTAGATCAAATAAAGGAACTGCTATCAATACACATTGACATTTTTAGAACAAGCTAAATCTGCAGAGTAATATATTCCATCAAATAGGTTACAGTCTTAGAATATCATATCATACCTATGAAAATGCATAATATTAAGCTCATATAAAGCTAAAACTAACTAATAATAATGTATTAAACCAATAATAATTAGTACACCCTTTTGGATCAAATATAAGAACAGAATAATTTATGTGTACAAAAATTATGTGTGAATAAAACAGAATTATTTTGATCAATTATTGGGAATTCTTCACAATTCAGTTATTATCAGGAATTGTGAGAATGAAATACTAGTGATAATTAAATTAAAAAGGTGGACAGATTATGGTTGCACAAAGTCCGATATACGACACCTCCACTATTAATTTCAGTGGGACAAACCATGCACTATAAATTGAATATCCCATTTGCTTACATAATTTTAATATTTCGCTTTCATGGAATTAATTCCTTTTTAAGGACACGTAATAAATATTAGATTTATTTTTTCTCAGTTATTGTGTTTTGGCCACATGTGGATTAATAATTCAGATCTTTTTGGATATGCCTATATAATTAGCTAAGGAGCGCCTCTACTTACAGTCATACTTTCTCTCCTTTGTTTAGTGATTACTGTAACCTACTACTATGAGTGCACCCAATTACTCACTAATCTAGAAAGTGATCTAAAAATAATATCACAAGAATATAGCTAAAGCTAATCAAAGACCAATCATTTTTCTGTGCAGTATGTCATTTTTCTTTTGCCTTGTGCACTAAGAATATATTACCAACTTGGTTTATAAGGGTATATAATAAATGTGGTGACTATATACAGTCCACCAATCTGCTGGTTCTTGATATCTCATGTGCAATCCAGCTCAGCTGTGGCTGTTAGAACTAAATCTACAGCACATGTCACTCACCTGGATTGGTTCTCCAGATATAGGATTGATAACTTCCCTTGCTGCTATTCTCATGCCCAGGGCAAAATTTGCAACTCTCTCCACATGGGTTTCCACAGGAACTGGTACACCTCCCACCACCATGTATGCATCACCAATAGTCTCAACCTGTGATAAACATATATTACTGATTCAGCCATATTCAACTTTATATATAGGAAAACTGAAGTTTGCAAGAACTTTCATATGATAATACTTGGGAAAATGTACCACCTTATATAAATGATACATATGACACATGCTACCAGCCTTGGTTAGTAAGTAGTGTGCAGTGGATGAGACTATAAAACATTCTGACGTTTGCATTGTGTTTGGATTATTTTAGTTCTGTCTTCTTATACCGCTTTCATACTGCCACCCGGCAACATCCCGGGTTTTTCAAGCTGGGTTTTTGCCGGGGCTCGGAGCGTCCCAGCTCAGAAACACCATTCATACTGCACCTCGGACCCGGGAATTTCCCGGGTTGACCCCATTCATACTGCACAAGTCTGTGATCTGGCAATTTGTGGGAGTCATCAGTCATCACCAGAGCAGTTTTCATTGGCTGAAAAATGGTGATGTCATTGAAAGGTGACTGGTTTAACAGTGACTAGTGAAATAAAAGCAATTTTCTCCAACAAACTCCGATTCTGCTTCAGCTTGATCTGCACTCCACCATCCACCATTTCTCCTAAACTCCTTCTCGAATCTTCCACGGCCTCCCACCGATGACATCATCCTCCAGAGACAGGCAGACAGCCAATCAGCTTGTTTTCTGTGCAACCCAGGTTGAAAAACCCGGGTTGCACCATTCATAGTGCAGGCAACCCGGGTCCGACCCGGGAATTACCCCTCAATAAATCCCGGGTTGAAGACCCGGGTTTTTAGACCTGGGATTTTTGACTTGTACCATTCATACTGCACCAAGACCCGGGTCGTTTGAGCTCGCCCCGGCAAAAACCCGGGATTTTGGTGCAGTATGAATGGGGTATTAGTGTCACATGGCAATGAAGACTATTGCTTCTACAAGTGAGTCCCATTTATCCTCTGAGAAACGTTATTACACTTTCTATCCAGGCAATGGTATCTTGTACCGGATCCACTATGTCTTCCCAAAGTGCCATGTTTTCCTTAACAACACCATTCATTTCATACTACATTGCTGGGTTTAAAATTCACACTCGATATTGGTTTTTTGTCTTTCTGAATTTAGCTTGTGATAAATGACAGTGTGCTATAATGGCGCACACAGTCATGTAGGAGTTGGCTGTCGCAGTTGATGCATTAACAATGGCTGTGCTGTGGCACTAAGAGAGGTGTAGAACCTCTTCTCCCAGGGGATTCAGCAGTAAATTACATTTTCCAGTAGGGGTTGGGGCTTATGAAAACAAATAGGTTCTGGTTTAGAACCTCACCATCTCACCATCTATTGGCCAGTATAATTTACTTCTGAAATCCCCAGGTGAGAGGACTTAATTATGTAGTGATGGTGATAATGTTGCATAGACTGAGGTCAGACACACTATTGACCTCCGCAGCCTATGTTCTGAGTCTTGTCTGCTTCTAGGGGAGCTTTGTTCTTTCATTATATAATGCTCAGTTTCGCCTTCATTTCCTCTGCACATAATGATACTGACACATGCAGCCCTACTATAGCTCAATCGCACAAATGGACAAGATCCTGTCTCCCTCAAAACTGAGGGGTAAATGTATCAAACTTTCTAGAAAAGTAAAAGAGCACGTGTTCTAACTATGGGCACCAACTCCACTTTTCATCTTTAGAAGGTTTGATACATTTACATCTGAAAATCAGCACATTCAAGCCTTGAAATACCCCCCATATGGCACTGCCTCTTGCTATACTTAATCCAGCCCTCTTTTACTCAATCAACTGAGTGGACAAGTCACTGCCTCCCATAAGATCTGGAATCTCTGGAAATAATTTGTTCTCCTGTTAACATTCTAATTCTCCCATTGACTACACCAGGCCTGGACAACCTCTGTATTTTGTGAAACGGCAAGTCCCAGTATACCCTATCAGCTGGCAAAGCATGCTGGGGCTTGTAGTTTCACAATACCCGGAGAGCCACAGGTTGTCCAGGTCTGAACAACACGTTATTCCAGCCTTGCCAACATCATTTCCTGCATGGCTATATGTAATTAGTCCTGAATGAATACAATAAGTTGTATCACCCTGGTCAAAATACCTAAAAAAGCAACTAAAAGACAACTTGGCTACAGACTGGTGTTTGGGTGATTCTGCACCTGCTGCATATTATAGGTATTAAAGAGTTAACTTTACCTTGTACACATCATGGACACTTGTTAGATGATCAAATCTTGAATACATTGCATTGAGCATATTGACTATTTGGATGGGCTCACAGGCAGAGCATATGTTGGTAAATGTCACCACATCACTGAAGAGTATTGTGCAGGTCTGAAACTCTCCTGTATGTGGAAAATAATCTGTTAGTATGAATCCTACAAAGACTTTTACTCCCTGTATAACATGAACTAACACTGGGATAACATTCATGGGGAAACTAGTACTTTGTGTGTTTAAAGTTTATTTTACTTTTCAACCCAGGGGCAAAGGCAGGATTTGTAGAGGGGGGTTTCCACACCACGCTGCCAGTGGGCGTGACCAGCATGCATGGGGGTGTGGCTATAATTATAGACAGTACTTGGCTGCTCTCCAACTCTTCCTATCCCCATAATATACATACACAATGCTGCATGCACTACTGTTAGGTTCACTCAGCTTTCCCTTTTCATGCAGAGCTGTGTGAAGTGGGAGCAGGGTCCAGCCACCTCAATTATACAGTGCCCCAGGCTTGGAGGTGGGTTTCCAGGCACTAGGACATCCCTTCCCTCCCCCATCGTGTCTCTTCAACTGCTAGGAGTTGTAAGTGCCATAAAGTTGCAGGTCTGAATAGAGTTCACTTTTCTAGTTTCTACTGAAAATATTACTGTAAATGTTGTTACGTTATTATCCAGGGTTCCTCATCTAATCATTAGCATTTTGGTGAAAAATTACATATTATACAGCATTTTCATTGCTCTGCTATATTCTAAAATGCCTTTGTGGTAAACTTTATGAGGCTAAGACAATCGGGAAGTTCAAATGCAGCTAAATAGTGCTGCTGATAATACTGCGTATTGTCGTACTAGCCATCCAGTACCCATAGAGATACACCTATCAGCGTCTATGTCCAGGTCTACATAAGTCACAATTATGTTGTAACGACACTGAGGCAACTATCAATCCGGATTGGCCCAGACCTTCCCAAGGTGCGGAGCCTAACGGACCCCCTGGTATTCACCAAGAACTTCCGCAAGGCAGGATGGATTCTGCTTCTTTGAACCCACAGGTTGCGACCCTCTGGGTAGCCCTCTGATGTGATAGAGGTAGGATGGATAGATGCAACTGAATACACGGGAGAGACAATGCTGAATGGCAGAAGCACTCTAAGTTCTAAACAAACAGGATACTGCTAGACAGGAGCCTCCTGTAGAGAGAGATCAGGAGGAGTCCGTTCCTATGCACAGGCTGGATAAACACAGGACGGTACAGGAGAGGTGGTCGCATAAACAAGCCGGGTCAGTTTCACACTGGGATGTGTGGTGCCAAGGATGATCCAGAAAGCGTGGTCAGTAAACAAGCCAGGTAAAGTACACAGAGGAAAGGTAGTACAGGAGTAGGCCAGAAATCAGAGTCAATAAAGAGGCTGGGTCGGATGCACACAAAAAGCAGCGGCACAAGGATTAATCCAGGAAACGAAGTCAAAGAAGCTAAGAGATAATTCACTAGGGGCCGGGAACCAGTGAAGTGCTGGGGAAGCCAGAAGCAGGGGTTAGCCTGTTAGGTTAACCTGTTGCTCAGACACAGACAGTGTGTCAGAATGGATCTTATATAGTGCAGCAAGTTTCAAACTCCGCGCCCAGAGTCACATGATCGTAGCACTAAGCAAGAAGTAACTAGTGGGTGCTGCAAGCAGAAGCATGGGACAGGTAAGTTCTTACATATGTGAACATGCCCATGTAGTACATGTACTTGCCCCGTCTCTCCCCTGTACCATCTCTCCAGGCATACGGAGTCATAAGTGTAAGATGCACCAAAATCTTACACTGAATACTTATTTCAGTGTGCATGTCTTGTTTTATGGACAGAATAGTATTCAACTATATTTTTACCTAATATGCATGTTTATGTATAGTAATGAAGTTTGATATTTTTTTTTTTTTTTACATTTTGATGTCTTACTCATTATTTTAAAGCGATAGTGCTGGAGATCTCCAAAACCATAAAACAGCGCCATCCTCGTGTGCACATGGGGATGATCAACTGAATGTTGGTGCGCTGTGTGTATTAATTCCTTGTTTGATTTCTTATTAATGAATTAAAAATACGTATTCATTTTTCATCAAGGCTTTCTATGGTACTTATTACTGTTTCCTGATTCTGTGATCTAGAATATTTTGCACTTTATGTATAATGGATAATAGCAATAATGGATGATATAATTGATACTTTTTTTTAGTAAATATTTAATTGATCATTTTCTCTTGCCAGAAAGAAGAATGCATTGTGCCTAGTGATGTTTAATATAGTTATTATATATAGTATAATTATTATGGCCAGGTGTACAACTTTTGGGTCCACAATGGAATTCATCATCATCAACATTTATTTATATAGCGCCAGCAAATTCCGTAGCGCTTTACAATTGGGAACAAACATTAATAAGACAATACTGGGTAATACATACAGACAGAGAGGTAAGAGAACCCTGGAATTGGAGTCTATATTAAATATTGGCTGTTGAAGACCTATATCATCATATATACGGCTACTGGCAAGATGAGTATGCAATTGTGTAAGATTTAATAACTGGTGAGACTGCATGGGCTCCATTAGACTTCCATAGATTATTCACACAAGGTGCAGGGGAGACTCTTTAGGTAAATAGTTGAAGGAAAGTACCTGATTGAACTTTCTTGCCTTCCTTCAGCTGATTGGCCACATGCGGGGGGAGCATAGCATACAGCAAGGTCTCCGTTTTCTTCTTCTCAATCTCCAGGTTTTTAGACAATATTCGTAGCTCTTCCTTCTTCCTCTCAAGCTGGTTGGACAGCTCCATCTCAGCTAATCTCTGATGGTTCAGCAGGATCAGGTCTCTGGTTACATCATGTTTTGCTATATCAGAAATATGCATATTTATCTCTTCCAGTTCCTGTAGATTACGCAGCTTCGGAGAACACATGTAGATCATACATTGTATGGAATCCATCCAAACCATATGTCCTTAAAGGGAATATTAAGTACTTTGTAATATATTAGATTCATTATAATAATATATGTAAATTCATGTACATATCAAACAGAAATCGAAAGTCAGGAGTTGCCCTTATAAAAAGTAATTAAAAACCTGAGGGCAGCTATGATGCTCAAGGAACATCTTGACGTTGGTATGTTGTGGTTGAGTAGTTATATAGGTATACAATTATATAGCACTATAACATACAGTACACTTTACAGCTGAAAAGGTTTCAGATAATGGGTAGTCCTGTGCCTATGATCTATCACATGCAGGAAAACATTTTAAATGGGAGAGGGTTGCAAGAACTCTGACTCAAGGTAAGTCCATTATTTTCACTGTAAATTAAAAAATAATGTGTATATTGAAAAACAAAGATGTAGCAAAGATCAGGGAGCATTTATTAAGTCTCGGTGAATAGTGTAATGTATAGGCTGTATAGTTGTTTTGTAGACCAGACCACTCAATTACCTTTCAAATTAAAAATGTTACTGGTGTTTGCATATTAAGTGAAACGGTTTCATTGAGAAGCCAAATGCAGCTTCACTTCCTGAAATCAGGGTGGGTTCAGCCAATGAATTCATCAAATTAAAGCCTTGCATATTCATCGAATTAGAATTTCTATTTAATTGACAAATAAAAGCAATAGGTTACACTGACACTCTCGAAAATAGTGGGGATAAATTACCATCAAACACTCAAAGGGAGCAGTAACCAATCAGAAATGAGCTTTGATCGATCTAGTGCAAATCTAACTAATATAATACTGATTGGTTGTTATGGGTAAAAGCACATTTTTGTGCTCCTTGTTTTTATAAAGAATGTGCTCTTCAATCCATATCACAGGGTGAACTAGAGAACAATGCAAATATGGAGCAACATAACGTACACAGACACCAAGTGATGACATAAGCTGTACCTCTGAGCTTCAGCATTGGCTGTGTCTTCCAGGACTCTGGCATCATTTCCCACTTTGTCTTCAGCACAAACTGACTATTGATAAACATCTGAATATTGTTAATGGTAAAAGTAATTTGAGGATGGACAATGGTGAAATATTCATCTAATCTGATATCCATGGTTTGGATCCCAGGGACATATTTCTGTATGTTCACTCCGGCCTGTTTTACTTTCATCTATGCAATGTAAGAAACAGAGAAATAAATATAGTTGTATAGATATGTCATCATGTTGTCATCAGTCAGCGGGAGCAGAGCAGAGGGCGTGGTCATATCATGATGGGGGCATGTCTACCTTCCCCCAGCAATCCCAACTACCCAACAAACATGTCCCCGGGTGGGACAGCTGAGCCCTAAAATCGGGACTGTCCTGCTGAAATAGGGACAGGTGTGTGTTATCTTATGTACACAAGTTAGTTTTATGTTGTACCTCTGGGTAAACACCTTTATGTAGCAGTGTAAATACAACAAGCAGCAATAAATGGTTCTCAGAGACCCCTCCCATCCTTCTCTTCTGTAAACAAATGCCTGATAAATAAGTAAAGTACTTGTATTTGTAGTTGAAGTGATGGATGCAGATGTTGTTGGGTGGATTTTAAATAAACACATACAGGAAAAGTTCTTATCAGACAACAAGAACAATTGTGAAAATTAGCTGGTAAACTGCTGTTTGTAGCAGACACTGTCACAGACTGTACAGAAAGCCATTCTGTACCAATGTTTATATAAATGTAAGTCCATTCCATAAATCATACAAAATATTTAAACAAAATAAGGTTAACAGGGGCGCACGCAGCATTGTCAGGAGGGGAAACCCCCTGACCCAAACAAAAAAAAAAAAAAATCACGAGAGAGAGCTGCTGCGCATGCGCCCGTGCATGTGCAGCAGCTCCGTTTCGGCAGCGCTGTCCTATACAGCAGTCGCGGCGCTGTCAAAGAAGCGTCCGCGTCGGTGCTGTATACAATACAGCACCGCCGCGGACGCTTCTTTGACAGCGCCGCGGCTGCTGTATAGGACAGTGCCGCTATGGTGGGCACTAAGTTAGCGCAGGGGGGGTTCCTGGAGACTCAGAACCCCCCCTGCGTGCGCCACTGGTTAATGTGCCTTTAAATTCCTTCAGAGCTATTTTCAAATGGAGCTGTCAGCTACAAAGTGGAGGCAGCCATTTTGTGGGCAAAACAATATTCATAACATTGCAGTAGAAACCAGTGACATCACTGTGGCTTAAGGCACTCAAATAAAATGGCTGCCTCCACTCTCTGCAGACGACGGGTTTCCTTATTGCACTGAGTAGTCCTCGCAACATAAATGTCCTGTGTCCAATTTAACATGAGAGCACAGTGATCTCACAAAACCACATCACAAAAATAATGAATGTTCCTGCTCGTACTTGCTTGTCAAACACGATATGGAAGGGAAACTCATTGCAGAATGCCTTTTCATCCATCCATAGTCTGGTAGGATAAACTGGTTGAAAGGAATTCAGCAAACTTCCTGAAAAAATGTTAGTAGTGATTTCTTTACGCTACGTCAAGTATTGTTCTCACATACAACATATAAAGGCTTATTTAACACCATGATGCAAAGAGCAATGAAGGTCTGTAGTCCATAACAACCAATTAGATATTGACTTTCATTAGTTTAAGTCAACTACACTGTTAAAAGGTGATTTTTGATTGGTTGCTAGAAGTTACAGCAGATTATTGCCTTTGGAGCCACGTTATTATATAAGACCAATAGTGTATTATACACAGTTAATTAACCATATCAGGTGCAGTACATAAGAATTATCTATAGAACACGTTATTTATTGTTATGTAATACATAAACAGTTATTCCCCTTTTAATTTCCTCCCTTCTTTTGACAACAGTTCATCCTTAATGAAAGTGACATCTTAGAAGCTTAAAGGGGTTGTCTTGTGCTTTGTAAGCCTGTATAGCAAACAAGGGGCAGGGTGCCCAAGAAGCTCCCCTGTGGCTTGAAGCTGTGTGTCTTGCTCTGCTACTGGTATAATATGAATACTACAATCTGTCCACAGTTCTTAAATAGAGCTCTACTGAAAAGCAGTAGAACAGGCCTGGTCAACCTGTGGCCCTCCAGCTGTAGTGAAACTACAAGTCCCAGCATACCTTACCAGTTATCGGCTGGATATCTTGTAGCAAAGCATGCTGGGACTTGTAGTTCCACAGCAGCTGGTGAGCCACAGGTTGCCTAAGCCTGTTGTAGGAGGATTGAGTCTCAGAGTGCTGTGAGCTGCAGTAGTAGCCGGCATCTGGTTACAGGGTCAGTACCCAGGGGAGCCCCTTATTTGCAATACAGGTGTACTTCTTATATTGAGCAGTAATTGTCTAAAAGCGGACAATCTCTTTATGAATTAAGATGAGATAAATATATTTTATCTCTGTAACAGAAAGTTATCACAAAAAGGGATAGTAAGACCTGTTTTATATTTTATAGCGCTCTATAAAATGGAAATAAATCATAAGTGGATAGGTGTTGCTCTACTGATGGGAGCAAATATTTCTTGAGTATAGCTTTAAGAAAAAAAAATTCTTAATATTTAGTAAACAAATAATATTTATTTGTAAATAATAATATAAATTCAATAATTATTGAATGTGTTAAATTAATTGTTACTGGTCTGTTTAAAGCCATGATAAAAATGTTTTTGAAAAAAATTCATATAGCCAAAAGATAATGAATTAAGCACGATCAGCTGGAGAGAGCAATCTGTAATCAGCCAATCAGAAGCCAGCCAATGAAAAGCTAGCTAATGCGTATTAGAGTGTATTTTGCAACAGCTATCCAACATCCTCAAGAGGCATACTTCCTGAAAGGGGTATGTATAGGTAACTGTGTCCATATCTGACTTGGTTACATTTATGAGAACATGTCCTTATTGTACTTTCCCACCCTTCCATCCCCCATTCCCATGTCTCTAATACTCGTAAGTGTAAGATGTGACCAAATCTGCACATGGATATAAGCATACAAACGTTTTATGCGCATGAGTGGTATGGAAATGCCTATTTTAAGCATACATCCTACATGAACTCCACAGTGACAACAAAACATATGAATACTTAGAGAACCTGTTTGTATTATTGTAATAACTGAAATGATGTTAATAAATGCTCACCTCTTCCAAACCTGACTACATTTCTGATGATGTCCCAGTGTGATTTCTTTAACTGACAACAAGATGATGTATTATTCTCATCAATTATTTGTTTTAATGCTCCATTATTCTGATCCTGTGTGTATAAACAGACACTTTATTTGCAGTCTTATTTAAGCAACTTGAGATTCCATGAGGATATTGGTGTTTCTGTACTTTGTTTCCATTTATTGTATTTACTATGCATTATTAGAGATGGGCATCTGAGATTTTGTTTGCTAAAAAATTCAGCCCTGCAATGAGATTTTTGCATTTTGGTTAAATCACCACCTTGGCTTTAAAGGTGTAGAGAATCAAGTTGACTTTGAAAAAATGCCATTTCAACATCAATATGATTTGAAATGAGGTTCCAAGTGGTAAGCCTACTTTATTTTTCTCTCTGTGTCGGGTTATGTGTTTAAACACTTAACCTGCGGGGTCCCGACATTGCCATTTTAAATTAACTTTAATAGAAGTCGTGATGACAGTGAACTGTAGTGCCGGACAGGTCTTCATTCTAAATCACTTGCGGTCAGCATTCTGCATCATCGGTCATGTAGACAGTCGCTTTTCAGGTAAGTCTATTAATATTAGAGATGGGCGGGTCCGGTTCTCCGAGAACCGAACCCACCCGAACTTTGGGTATCCGAGTACCGAGCTGAGCAGCTCGGTACTCTCCCGCCCGTTCCGAATCCAAATCGAGGCCGAACGTCATTGTGACGTCGTCGGATCTCGGGGCTCGGTTCTCGCGATACTTCAACTTTATAAATACACGCCTCCACAGCAATCCATCGCCATTTGACAGAGGGAGAGAGCAGGGTGTAGTCACAGGCTGATTAGAGCAGGGACAGAGAATACAATATTGTTCTTGCAATTGCTCTAACCAAAATCGCTAGTGCAGAGAGGAGGATAGAAGTTTATTATTTTTTCTTAATATTTGGCACTCCCCAGCGCTTTTGGGGTGTTCCCCATAATTGTGCATAAATATTTCTGGCTGTCAAAAGTCATATCTGTCAGCAGTATCTACCAACTAATTTTTAGCACTCCTCAGTGCTTTTGGGGTGTCCTCCCTAATCTGCATTAATATTTCTGGCTGTCAAAAGTCATATCTGTCAGCAGTATCTACTAAATAATTTTTAGCACTCCTCAGTGCTTTTGGGGTGTCCTCCCTAATTGTGCATTAATATTTCTGGCTGTCAAAAGTCATATCTGTCAGCAGTATCTACTAAATAATTTTTAGCACAACTCAGTGCTTTTGGGGTGTCCTCCCTAATTGTGCATTAATATTTCTGGCTGTCAAAAGTCATATCTGTCAGCAGTATCTACTAAATAATTTTTAGCACTCCTCAGTGCTTTTGGGGTGTCCTCCCTAATTGTGCATTAATATTTCTGGCTGTCAAAAGTCATATCTGTCAGCAGTATCTACTAAATAATTTTTGGCACTCCTCAGTGCTTTTGGGGTGTCCTCCCTAATTGTGCATTAATATTTCTGGCTGTCAAAAGTCATATCTGTCAGCAGTATCTACTAAATAATTTTTAGCACTCCTCAGTGCTTTTGGGGTGTCCTCCCTAATTGTGCATTAATATTTCTGGCTGTCAAAAGTCATATCTGTCAGCAGTATCTACTAAATAATTTTTAGCACTCCTCAGTGCTTTTGGGGTGTCCTCCCTAATTGTGCATTAATATTTCTGGCTGTCAAAAGTCATATCTGTCAGCAGTATCTACTAAATAATTTTTAGCACTCCTCAGTGCTTTTGGGGTGTCCTCCCTAATTGTGCATTAATATTTCTGGCTGTCAAAAGTCATATCTGTCAGCAGTATCTACTAAATAATTTTTAGCACTCCTCAGTGCTTTTGGGGTGTCCTCCCTAATTGTGCATTAATATTTCTGGCTGTCAAAAGTCATATCTGTCAGCAGTATCTACCAAATAATTTTTAGCACTCCCCAGTGGTTTGCGCTCAGAATGGATTCAAAGCAGTCCACATATGATCTAAATGAGCAACCAGGTTCTGTCACCAGTCCTGATGTTAGTGTTCCCAGTACGTCATCTGGCCAAGGCGATGTCAAACAACAGAGTGTTTCCAAATTAGTGCAAAAAACAAAAACCCCAAAAAAATTTACTGTATTGAAGCGAAAAAGAAGTGTAACTGAGCAAAAGTTAAGTGACGATAAAAAAAAAATTGCAAGCATGCCATTCTACACACGCAGTGGCAAAGAGAGAATGAGGCCTTCACCTTTGGCTATTAGTGGCAGATCCAAAAAAGTTACCCAGCCTACAATTGGTGCACAACTACTGTTACGCGTCAAAGCCGAGCTGCAAGATAACAGTGAGGCATTACAGGAGAATATTTGCTCTGATTCACAAATGACAACAATCCCTGTGGAGAGTCCATCCAACAGTGGGATGTCTAATCGTGAGCATTCTGCTGATGTGTGCCTTAATAGCCCGAGTGTAGCCGGTGATACCCAAATTGAGGATGCCACTTTGGAATTAGAAGAGGATGAGGGGGAAATTTGTGTAGGCGACGAGGGCGCTAATGAGGATGAGGTTGTTTGTGTAAGTCCTGCACCAGTGGCAGCAGTTCTGGCACGTGACAAGAAAAAGGCCATTGTCATGCCTGGGCATAAAACAAAAAAATCTACTTCTTATGTGTGGAATTATTTCTACCCAAATCCAGACAACAATTGTATAGCCATTTGTAGTGTATGTCAAGCCACAGTCAGTCGAGGGAGGGACCTTAACCATCTTGGAACCTCGTCTATGTTACGCCATTTAACGAGAGTTCATGGCAAAGTGTTGGGAAAAGCTGAAAGTTCTTCCCAAAAGAATACAAGCACTCCCTCATAAGCTAAGACCCTCTGCTCACCGACATACCGACGGCTACAAAATACACCCACCACACCATTCTCATCAATATCCTCAGTAGCGCTCGGAGTTAGCCCGGCATCCCACTTAAGGCTGGATGACTCCAGCACTATTATTGATTCCTCTAAAGAAAGCGTTAGTCCTGCTGTTGCTGTTGCTGCTGCTGGGGGTGAATCGTCATCCCAGAGGCAGGTTAATAAAATGAGCAGTCCTACATTTCAGCAATTAACTGTGAAACAATCATTTGCGAGGGGAAGCAAATATGACAGCAGTCACCCAGTCGCCAAGCGAATCACAGACGCCATGGCTGCAATGTTAGTGTTAGATCTGCGTCCAATCTCCACAATAAACGCAGCTGGTTTTTCACAGTTAATTGAGGTTTTGTGTCCGCGTTATAGAATTCCATCGCGACACCATTTCTCCCGTAAAGCTATTCCACAACTATACCAAAAAGTGTGTAAAAATGTAGAGATTGCGCTGAAAAATGCCATTCTGCCCACTGTTCACTTAACCACAGATATGTGGACAAGTGGAAGTGGCCAAACCAAAGACTATATGACTGTGACAGCCCACTGGGTTAGTCATTCACCTTCACCAGCAGGAACAGCAGCAGCATGTACACCACTACGTAACATTTGTCACAGGCAGGCCACTCTTTGTATCACCGGCTTCACTAACAGGCATACGGCTGACAATTTGTTACGCAAACTGAGAGATGTGATTGATGCATGGCTTATACCACTCGGACTCTCCCCAGGGTATGTCATTTCAGATAACGCCAACAATATAGTGCGAGCATTACAGCTGGGTGATTTCCAACATATTCCCTGTTTTGCTCACACCATCAACTTGGTGGTGCAGAGCTTCCTACGAAATAACCGTGAGGTGCAGGAGATGCTTTCGGTGGCCCGTAAAATTTCAGGCCATTTCAGGCATTCAGCCACAGCATGTAGGAGATTACAGCAGCTCCAAGAGCAGTTTAACTTGCCCTGCCACCAACTTAAGCAAGAGGTGGTAACTCGGTGGAATTCCACCCTGTACATGCTTCAGAGGATGGAGGAACAGCGCAAAGCCATCTAAGCATATTGCACAAGCCATGACATTGGGAAAGGAGGGGGGATGTATTTCACTCTTGCACAGTGGGGAATCCTTTCAGTGCTGTGCAAGGTGCTGAAACCATTTGAAGTTGTGACGTGTGAGGTGAGTGCAGACTCTGCTAGTTTGAGCCAAGTCATTCCTTTAATTAGACTATTGGAAAAGCAGCTTGAGAAAATGAAGGAGGAGCTGAAAGCAAGCAATTCAGCAAAGTATGTTGGCCTTGTCGATCAAGTACTTAATTCGCTTCACAATGATCCTCGAGTTATTAAGATCTTGAACTCGGATCAGTACGTTTTGGCCATTGTGCTTGATCCAAGGTTTAAAACCTACATTGAGTCTTTACTTGTAAATGAGCGAGATGTAAACTTTTGCAAGGAGCTATTGCTCAGCAAGTTGGCCGCTGAACTGGGCCTTGGCTTGACGACGTGTCCTCCTTCACTTTCTCAAGCTGCTGCTCGTAAAAAATTAAATTTCCAAAAAAGAAGCAGGGAAGACGCAGGGGGCAGACCAGAACAATTTAACATCTGGGCTGGTTTGAAGGATTTTTCAAAAAAATGTGTCACTTTGCCCATAACTCCATCCAATACGAGTATAAACATGCAAAGGATGGTGGAGGATTACTTTCAAGAGGTAGTTGATATGGAAATGTCAGACAGTCCCTTTCCTTACTGGGAAGAAAAGCAGGCCATTTGGAAACCCATGTACAAACTTGCTTTGCAATACCTAAGCTGCCGACCCTCCAGTGTGTACTCTGAACGAGTGTTCAGCACAGCAGGGAACTTAGTCAGTGATCGCCGTAGAAGGTTACTTCCCAAAAATGTGGAGAAAATGATGTTTATAAAAATGAACTACATCTTCCACGAGGAAGGCCTTCACCATCAAAGACATCCAAGCACTGACTGTTCTCTAATGGCGGATTCAAGCGGCGATGAATTGATAGTCTATGATGATGACGTACACACTGATGAGGGTGAGGATTAAGCTGAAGATGATGCCGATAACATCTTTTTAAAGCTTTCAATGTAAGTATAGGGTGCAATCTACCCCCAAAGAGGAAAGGGACTTGTGGCATTTCCATATCACATACCATCTTGAAAGGCTGCTGTTAGGGCAATTTATCCTTAAGGGTAGGGTGTCATAGACAGAGTGACCCTAAACTGGCTTTGTCCATTTTTCATAATATTGTACAGTCTATAATGGCTGAATTTTTTGGTATTTTATACAACTGGAGGGGGGCCTAGAGAGACAGAAACCAAACTGGCTTTCTCCATGTCAATTAATATTGTACAGTCTATAATGGCTGAATTTTTTGGTTATTTTATACAAGTGGAGGGGGGCCTAGAGAGACAGAAACCATACTGGCTTTCTCCATGTCAATTAATATTGTACAGTCTATAATGGCTGAATTTTTTGGTATTTTATACAAGTGGAGGGGGGCCTTGAGAGACAGAAACCAAACTGGCTTTTTCCATTTCTTTACATATTTAACTATAAGTGTAGGGTGTAATATACATTCAAAGACGATGGCTGCATTGCCAATATGCATAGATGGAGAGGAAGACAATCTGTTTTGTGTGTAGAATAAATGAAGGCCTACCAATGAAGAATTAAACTGTTTTTTTGGATGATTTATTACCTCAACAATTAGATTACTTGTCTCTAAAACAGTTGGAGCACTAAATTGGGTTAATTTAGGCCCAAAAACATGGATTTTCCCAAAAAATAGCAAAACAAAACCAAAACCAAAACACGCAATGGCGGTTTTGCAAAACCAAAACCAAAACCAAAACACAACGGTAATCCAGATCCAAAACCGAATCCAAAACCAAAACACGGGGGTCAGTGACCATCTCTAATTAATATTGAGATCACTTTTTAATACTTTCGGGGGTTTTTTGTAGGGATGAGCGGGCTCGGATATCTGAAATCCGAGCCCACCCGAACCTTGCCGATCCGAGCCGGATCCGAGACAGATCCGGGTATTCCCGCCAATTGCAAAACTGAAAGCGAGGCTCCGAGTCATAATCCCGTTGTCGGATCTCGCGATACTCGGATTCTATAAATTTCCTGCTGGCCGCCGCCATCTTCACTCAGGCATTGATCAGGGTAGAGGGAGGTTGTGTTAGGTGGTCCTCTGCCCTGCTATATCCTGTGCTGTGCTGTGCTGTGCTCAGTCCAGTGGTGCTGTGTCCTGTGCTCTGTCCTTCTGAGTTCAGTGGTGCTGCTGGGTCCTGTGCTGTGTCCTGTTCAGTCCAGTGGTGCTGTGTCCTGTGCTCTGTCCTTCTGAGTTCAGTGGTGCTGCTGGGTCCTGTGCTGTGCCCTGTTCAGTCCAGTGGTGCTGGGTCCTGTGCTCTGTCCTTCTGAGTTCAGTGGTGCTGCTGGGTCCTGTGCTGTGTCCTATTCAGTCCAGTGGTGCTGTGTCCTGTGCTCTGTCCTTCTGAGTTCAGTGGTGCTGCTGGGTCCTGTGCTGTGTCCTGTTCAGTCCAGTGGTGCTGTGTCCTGTGCTCTGTCCTTCTAAGGGCATTGTTATTTCCCCATTATTCCCAAGTTATAAAAAAATTTAAAAAAAGTTATAAAAAAAAGAAATTAAAAAAAAATATCCAAAAACAATCCTGCAGTATAAGTCCATTGGTACTGCAATATTACAACGTTCACTGATTCTGCAGTATAAGTCCAGTGGTACTGCAATATTACAAAGTTCACTGATTCAGCAGTATAAGTCCAGTGTGTAAGTCGCGCATATTAGCATAAATGAGCAGCGTGATCACTGGCCAGTTGTCACTTTATTGAACCAGTTTCCCTAGACCAGCGTTTCTGGCTCTGCTTCCTCTGATTGGTTACTTTGTCTGACCCCTTGGCTTTGGATGACTACTATTCTGGCTCTTGATTCCTGGCTTCCCTTAGGGCCAATCTATTGTCTGAGTTCTAACTCCCCATTTCAAGATTCTTTCTTGCTCTTAAAGGTACATCACCTATGGACGTTATATATTCTTTAGAGTCTTTTTTACCTCCTTCTGCTATTGGAATTCACCAGCTAATATTTTGCTATCACAAAATATTCAAGACCTTATTGGGTAATAAGATAATAAGACTTAATCATTAACAATCATTTTCAATACTACACCAAAGAAGGTTTAGTGTGGTTGTGCATCATTCATTCACCAAATGCTAAGAATGAGTTTGCTCAAATTGCTGCAAGTAGTCATTCAGTCATATATGACGGTCTTATATTGTCATATTTTTGCTCTTTGTCATAGATTGTTCTAGGAACACCTTCAGCCTGATATCATACAGGAGAGACTTCTTCAATGAAGAATAGGGCCCTTTTACTAACACAGCATTTATTTGCAAACTTTGCATTGAATTATAGCAACTAATTAGCAATTAGATTGTATCTGTCTAATGCAAGTTAGCTGATGGAAGTGTCAACTTGCCTGCTATGTTTTAGTGTTTGTATTGTAGTGTATGTTTGATGCTTTATAACAAATAACATAGCTTAGTTTAGTTATATAATGATAATGTAGTCGCTAACATATTAAAATAGTTTCCAAGGATACTGCTCCTGATACAATGCATCTAATGCTTAGATTCTAAGCACATCACACAACACAGTGCTACAATCCCCATCATGGTTACTGAATTTTAATATACCTGACATTTTGCCCTTTAAGTACTCCTGGAAATAAAGCCTGGCAGTAGGGCACTGCTCAAAATGTGGATATTTTAAAATAGCCAGGACTGAATTCTTTAATTAAGCCCTGGCTATTCAGGGTAAAATTTCTGTTGAGTAACACTAGGTACACACTACAGAAAATTTCTCCCCATGCCATATCAGTAATCCTTTTACAAATGACTGAAAGAAAAAAAAAAAGTCCTGGTCAGCATGCTGATTCATGTGCACACACTATACATGTTGTAAAAGATTTACCCTCAGATCTGTGCTCTTCATCTGTCCTAACCATCTGCTGAAAAGATTGTGACTCCTAAAACTCCATAGAGATGTATGAGTGCATACACACTGTGCTCTGTCCTTCTGAGTTCAGTGGTGCTGCTGGGTCCTGTGCTGTGTCCTGTTCAGTCCAGTGGTGCTGGGTCCTGTGCTCTGTCCTTCTGAGTTCAGTGGTGCTGCTGGGTCCTGTGCTGTGTCCTGTTCAGTCCAGTGGTGCTGTGTCCTGTGCTCTGTCCTTCTAAGGGCATTGTTATTTCCCCATTATTCCCAAGTTATAAAAATTTTTAAAAAAAGTTATAAAAAAAAGAAATATCCAAAAACAATCCTGCAGTATAAGTCCATTGGTACTGCAATATTACAACGTTCACTGATTCTGCAGTATAAGTCCAGTGGTACTGAAATATTACAAAGTTCACTGATTCAGCAGTATAAGTCCACTGGTACTCTCCTGTGCCGCATATAATTTTTAAAGGCTTTGCCGAGTGTGTGTGGCTTAGGGGTACGCTCTCTTGTGCTACATATAATGGAAAACAAAAATTTGGAGGATAAAGCTGCGAGAAAAAAGCTCAGTTTTCCTAAAAGACCCGCTGGCGGGGATGCTGATAACATCTGGTCCGGACTGAAGGACCTGCCAACCATTGCAGACATGTCTACTTTTGCTGCATTGGATGCTGTCACAATAGAAAAAATGGTGAAGGATTACTTTGCTGACACCATCCAAATAGACATGTCAGACAGTCCATATTGTTACTGGCAGGAAAAAAAGGCAGTTTGGAAGCCCCTGTACAAACTGGCTCTATTTTACCTGAATTGTCCCCCCTCCAGTGTGTACTCGGAAAGAGTTTTTAGTGCAGCGGGGAACCTGGTCAGTGAGCGGCGAAGGAGGTTGCTTCCTCACAACGTTGAAAAAATGATGTTCATAAAAATGAATTATCAATTCCTCAAGCAAGTACAGCACTGCCCTCCAGATAGTACAGAGGGACCTGTGGTTGTGGAGTCCAGCGGGGACAAATTGATAATGTGTGAGGAGGAGGAAGTACACACTGTAGGGGGAGAGGAATCGGAGGTTGAGGATGAGGACGACAACTTTCCTCAGTAGAGCCTGTTTAGTTTGTACAGGGAGAGATGAATTGTTTTTTTGGTGTGGGGGCCCAAACAAACCAATCATTTCAGCCACAGTTGTTTGGTAGGCCCTGTCGCTGAAATGATTGGTTTGTTAAAGTGTGCGTGTCCTATTTCAACAACATAAGGGTGGGTGGGAGGGCCCAAGGACAATTCCATCTTGCAACTATTTTTTTGGCATTATGTGACCATTCAACAGTCGTTTTCCATGTTCAAAAAGTAAAAGAAAATGCCAACAAATTCCATAAATTAAATCAAAAGTTAAATGCCCTGTCATTATTTAAAACAAGAGGTTTTGACGTGCTAGAATTAGTGTAGTGTTAAGATGTTATAAACACTACACTTGGAACTTGGAGGAGGTATTGTGGCCCCGGTATCAAATTGGGTACCGGGGCCACCCCACTACGCAGTCCAGATACTTGTTTGGTGGAATTCTGACCAGTTGAGGGTGTATTTATTTTATTGTGGCCCCGGTATCAAATTGGGTACCGGGGCCACTCCTCTACGCAGTCCAGATACATTTATTGGTGCGAATCATACAAGTTCAGGGTTTTTAAATTATATTGTGGTGACCACTCCTCTACGCAGTCCAGGTACATTATTCGGTGCGATTCAGACCAGTTGATGGTTTTCTTATTATATTGTGGTGACCACTCCTCTACGCAGTCCAGATACATTTATTGGTGCAAATCATACAAGTTCAGGGTTTTTAAATTATATTGTGGTGACCACTCCTCTACGTAGTCCAGGTACATTATTCGGTGCGATTCAGACCAGTTGATGGTTTTCTTATTATATTGTGGGGACAACTCCACTACGCAGTCCAAAAAGATACCTCGTTGCAACGTTTTAGACTAATAACTATATTGTGAGGTGTTCAGAATACACTGTAAATTAGTGGAAATGATTGTTATTGAATGTTATTGAGGTTAATAATAGCGTAGGAGTTAAAATAAGCCCAAAAACTTGATTTTTGAACTTTTTATGCTTTTTTCAAAAAAAATCCGAATCCAAAACCTTAAATCCGAACCAATACCTTTCGGCAGGTGTTTTGCGAAACAAATCCGAACCCAAAACATTGCGAAAATCCGGATCCAAAACACAAAACACGAGACACCAAAAGTCGCCGGTGCACATCTCTAGTTTTTTGTAGGTCAGGTGGGTGTCGGATTTTTCACAACCGAAAAACCGTACCCCACCCCACTAAACAGTCCGACATTAAATAATTAGTAATCACAGTTAATAAATATCCCTCCTTCTCCCCAAACTCAGCCTCACATTCAATTATTAGCCCAAAACCACCCCTGCATAAAATAGTCCCTTCATCCCACTTTAAATTAATAGGCACCGCCATGAAATAACATAATGCACAAAGTTTTGATTTGAGCAACGACAGGTGACATAGATTAGACTTTACTGTCAGGAATGGCCATCTAAGTAATGTAGTACTTATATCGCCAGCGGCAAGAAAAATAAAAATATAAGCATTGTTAATAGGTTTTGTCCTTAATGTTTGAATTGCAGTGTGCAATAAGCAATTTTGGCTTTAATTTGAATTGTAGTGTGCAATGCTGTCACAAAACACACGTGCGCACACCTAAGTTAACTTGCAATGTGTGTGTAAACTTGTACAGAGTGTAAAACTAATATAATTATGTTTTAAATTGAAATCCCCCATCCACTATTATTAGCCCTCACCCTCACTATCATATTAATAGCCCACAACCCATCTACATTACATTAAAATCAGGCACTGGGGCCCATCTGAGCCCCAATCTATGACATTTCTTATAATAAAAACAGCAGTATAATACATCACAGTCACTACTAGTGTATAAATTAATGGCATATGGCACTTATTATGAGAGATTTGAGATCATGGGGTAAATGTATGAAGCTCCGGGTTCTTCAACACCCGCGCGGCGCTGCTTTGTAAAGGGAAGTTTCCCTTTACAAGGCAGCGCCGCTTTAAATTTAAGCGCTGAAGACGCCGAACTCGCGGGTGTTGAAGAACCCGGAGCTTCATACATTTACCCTCAGGTGTTGAATCTCTGCATTTATTTTCCCTTTCCAGTGGAATATTCCCAGTTGATTTTCTAATGCCAAATTACTGAAATTCTGAGACTCTAAAATTAGCTGAATCAATTCACTCATCTATATTCTTGGTGTTAACAGAAAGTCTCTCTCACAGATACAGCTACAGCTTCTGGGTGTCAGGTCCCTTGTTGACTAAAAGTTCCTCAGAGGTTTACCTTGCTCTAAATGTCCAGGAGTTTCCTATGTCCCAAAAGCCTGATGACAGGATTTCCAGTATGAATACTATGGAGAGTTGTGGTAGTGAAAACAGAATGAATGTCTTTATTGTTGATCAAGGATCACACAGATAATAAATAGGTGCAGTCAATGGTTAACAGTAAGCATAGTCTATAGGAGCAGCAGGTAGAAGACAGTAGTATTACTAGACATAGCTTGGAAACTGTAAATGCTGGATACACAATGGTTGAAATGCAGATACATGTGTCAGGATAACCAGGTTATCAGGGAAGCTGGAGCTGAAAAGACTGGTGTTCAGGAATAGAGATAAAGTGCAGGAACATGGAGACTGGATTACCAGGTTTAGCCACAGGAGCAGGAATTCTGGTGTCCAGATATAACAGACACAAGGAGAATTAAGTACCAGGTTAGCCAGGAGGCATGAGGCACTGGATGATCCACGGGAGAATAAGGCAAAAAGAGGGTCAGGAAAGCCAGGGGTCAGAAGGCGAAAGATCCACAATATACCAGGGAGTAAACAGGAGCAAGGTCAAATGTAGCTGGGGTCTGGGTCATAAGATAAGGTGCAAAACGTGGAAACAAAGCAGGAGTGAAATGCCAGGCAGAAATCAGGATCCAAACAAGTGTTTTACACAGAGATCAGCAGCAAAGACAATTTATGAAATGGCTCAGATTGCTGAGAAAGGCAGTGTCTCAAAGGCCAGACAGGTAATTAGGGTCCAGGAGTAATGATGAAGTAATGATGAAGGTTTAACCCCTTGCAGGCAGGTCAGACGAAGGCAGCGCAGTATCTAGAGAGGAGATACTGAACTGCAGCCTGATGCAGATCATGACACCTGACTGTATGCATGCAGGGGTCACAGCTTTAAGTGTCAATACTTTCCCAAAATGGCACGGTCGCTTTACTGCCACAGATGCCGGGTTTTCCACACAATCTATCAGCCTATATCATGGGCAGGCAATTGTCACATTTTGTTTCCTCGGCTCAGTGAGGTCTGAGAATGTGTAAGTCGCGCATATTAGCATAAATGAGCAGCGTGATCACTGGCCAGTTGTCACTTTATTGAACCAGTTTCCCTAGACCAGCATTTCTGGCTCTGCTTCCTCTGATTGGTTACTTTGTCTGACCCCTTGGCTTTGGATGACTACTATTCTGGCTCTTGATTACTGGCTTCCCTTAGGGCCAATCTATTGTCTGAGTTCTAACTCCCCATTTCAAGATTCTTTCTTGCTCTTAAAGGTACATCACCTATGGACGTTATATATTCTTTAGAGTCTTTTTTACCTCCTTCTGCTATTGGAATTCACCAGCTAATATTTTGCTATCACAAAATATTCAAGACCTTATTGGGTAATAAGATAATAAGACTTAATCATTAACAATCATTTTCAATACTACACCAAAGAAGGTTTAGTGTGGTTGTGCATCATTCATTCACCAAATGCTAAGAATGAGTTTGCTCAAATTGCTGCAAGTAGTCATTCAGTCATATATGACGGTCTTATATTGTCATATTTTTGCTCTTTGTCATAGATTGTTCTAGGAACACCTTCAGCCTGATATCATACAGGAGAGACTTCTTCAATGAAAAATAGGGCCCTTTTACTAACACAGCATTTATTTGCAAACTTTGCATTGAATTATAGCAACTAATTAGCAATTAGATTGTATCTGTCTAATGCAAGTTAGGTGATGGAAGTGTCAACTTGCCTGCTATGTTTTAGTGTTTGTATGTAGTGTATGTTTGATGCTTTATAACAAATAACATAGCTTAGTTTAGTTATATAATGATAATGTAGTCGCTAACATATTAAAATAGTTTCCAAGGATACTGCTCCTGATACAATGCATCTAATGCTTAGATTCTAAGCACATCACACAACACAGTGCTACAATCCCCATCATGGTTACTGAATTTTAATATACCTGACATTTTGCCCTTTAAGTACTCCTGGAAATAAAGCCTGGCAGTAGGGCACTGCTCAAAATGTGGATATTTTAAAATAGCCAGGACTGAATTCTTTAATTAAGCCCTGGCTATTCAGGGTAAAATTTCTGTTGAGTAACACTAGGTACACACTACAGAAAATTTCTTCCATGCCATATCAGTAATCCTTTTACAAATGACTGAAAGAAAAAAAAAAGTCCTGGTCAGCATGCTGATTCATGTGCACACACTATACATGTTGTAAAAGATTTACCCTCAGATCTGTGCTCTTCATCTGTCCTAACCATCTGCTGAAAAGATTGTGACTCCTAAAACTCCATAGAGATGTATGAGTGCATACACACTGCAGAATTGGAAGGATATCGTTCCATCGTTGAACAAGATTTTTAGTCCTTTAGGTCATTTCAAAAAAATCAAAGGAAATGATACGATGAGCTTTGGAAGGACCCATCATTCATTGTTTCCGTGCACTAATGCAATATTGGGTCAAACAGTCGTTTATCGTGTGATTTGCATGATAATCGGCTGAAAAGCCTGTAGTGTGTACCCAGCCTAAAGAGGATAGGTGTACTGTTGTGAAACAAAATCTGACCTCTTATCTTATATTTGTATAAAATTTGTATAGTAGCGTACAACTGTCAAATGCCAAAGACGCATACAATACAATCCAGCCTGAAAATCCTGCAAGTCACAAAATGTAATTTCTGAATCAAGAAATACAAGCCTGCAGCAAAAGGCCCTTTTGTGATGTAACGTGCCTATATATCCGCTAATGTACCTGTTTATGGATTTGTGGGGACATCATCAGAAGTGCAAAATTTTCCATCTTCTTATAGGAGGAACTGGGCGTATCGGGGCATTTCTAGCTGAATGCTAAGCACCCATATACAAAAATTGGAGTTTCTCTCAAATGATATTTAAGAGGTGTAGAGAGAACATTTATGTTTTGGGAGGAACCGGGAGCCTTTGTTGATTATTACATGTTGTCGATAGTGATGGAGAACGGGCTTTGTCTATACTTTCATTTGGATGCCTTTTGTACCTTACCGGTACACTTAATATGTGAAAGGGCATTCACAGGTACAATTCTAGGACTGTAATAAACACATTAAGATGATAACTATTTTATGTCTGTATCATATATGTCAATGCTCTTCATACCCTTTCACCATCCAGTGCAGAATTTCTTAGCTAGCATGTGAATTGAAAAACATAGCTCCTTCCTCTACAGCTGTAACTCCAGCATATTATAAAAGAATAGCCATAGCTTTGTTGTCAAATTTAACTGGACACTCATTGGAAGTCACAAATACTACCTGATCTTGGTGGGGTAGATGTTTACCTACCAGATTATGCTTTGGCTTTAACATTTTCTTTTGACCTTCCTCCTTTTGGAGAATTTCAAATATGACGTGCTCTCTCTTCCCAGTGCGTTCCTTCTCCTCAGTTTGATAAATGATCCTCATTGTTACATCACTGTCGAAGAAATCTTTTGCCACAGATTCTATTATCCCTGTTAAACCAAGTTACAGGTCAACCAAGAGAGTATACATTTACACAATCAACACCTTTTCTACTTTTTATTTTGTCCTTAGTGGAAGCTTCAAGAATTGTGATAATGGAATCTCAAGAAAGAGCTCAAGTTGATAAAGTATCAGTCAATATAACTTGTCAGCATCTACTGTGTCCAGTACTTTCTAAACTACAGCTGAATCTGTTTCTGCTCACTCATTTTCCAGAATGACATACACATACCAGCTTGCAGGTTTGCATTCATAAAAAGGTATGGCTGGCCCTGTGAAGGTGTATAATCATCAATTTTATACTCATATAGAGTGATTATTGACAGAAGTGCCCATTAGGATAGTTTATCCTAATCTAAAGAGATTTATAACATATATTAAACTGAGCTTCTTTTATGAGACTCTTCCATTTTTTATTAAAGACTCTATTTAAGGCTCTTCCATTTTTTATTAAATAGATAATACAGTTTATTAAGGATATAATATTTTTCTGTACAAATATCTGATACAAAATTAAAGCTGGCCTCACATGCTGAACTCACTGAAGGACAAGGTCTGTGTCCAAGACTGAATTAGCAGATCATACAAGGTTTAATCAGTACAATTGGCTTGTTTCCTCATGAGGAACAATACTGCTTGATATACACGCCTGTGACCCCTTTTAGACCAGTTTAATCCAAGTCACGCAAACATGGGCAATCATTTTTCACACATGTGGCTAGCTGTAGCCAGATTTGGTAAGCTCATACCTGGAACTATGTGACAGAAGCCAGTTCTATCAGAGTAGTAATGAAGGAACATAGTCCCGTCAACTGTTTTTTCCACTCGAAAGGATGGTGCATTCATTTCCTGTAAAACATAATATATATTGTGGATGACAATCAGAAATATATATACCAGCGACATTATCTGAGTAATAAAATCGTTTGCTCTTTTTGGTTTTCCTCTGAAAGGGGATTTCCACATCAGACGACTAATGATGATAATGTAATAGCTTGTATATGACCTCCTGTGTATTTTATGTATTTATATCATGTACTTATATCACCAGACCGGATTGTTTATCTTCACTGCCATGGGATACAACACAAAACTGTTTCTTGGATACAATTGTATCCAATGCAGAGTCCACAGCAAAGCTTTGTCGTATCCCATGGCAACAAACACAACAAACAACTGCGTATGATTGCATAAATACAAGGCTGAAATGCAATCTGATAAATATAGTAAAAGTTGCATGAGGGAACGTACAAGCCAATAAATTAATCATCAGAGGGTGAAAACCCCTTTATCATTTATGACATTATCCTTATTTAAAATACACAGAATATTACATCACTTATTACCTTATAAGAGAGTGTCAGGTAGCTATGCAGAGCATCTAGATTCTCAATGAATTCCATTAGATTCCCTCCCAAAGTCCGTAGCATTCTATCATATCCAGATTTCTTACAGAAGGAAAAGAAATAGGCTCCAAATAGCTTCAGGACTTCTTCCTCAGATACATCTAAAACATAATGCTACAATTAAAGGGAAATATGTGCATGGAAAGATCTATATATCGGTATGCAGACGACAGCTAGACATTCATTTGGGCAACAGTATTATTAGGTTGACTATTGAAATGTAGACAGTTTTATTAGGTGGACAAATGAAATGCATAGGTTTAGGGATAGGGATATTATTGTTGACCAAATAAATGTTGATTAATACTGTCTACATTTCAATTGTCGACCTAATAATACTGTCAATGTTATTATTGTTGACTTTCTAACCCTGTCTAAATAATGGTGTTGACCATATAAATGTTGATTATGTAACTGTTGAACATATATATCACACTCCATATATCACAGCCTGAAACACATCATTCTCATAGCCAATATGGGTGTAAAAGTATCTTTGGAGAGGACGTATCAAAGTGGAGATTTTTCAAACCGCAATTTAAAATGTGTCCTTTTGTGCGGTTTTCAAACCATGTCGTTTTTAAAAATAAAACCACTTATCAAGCCACATTTTTACAAACCAGCAAACCGCGATAATGCAACCAAAAAGACGTAAATGTTTTAGATATGGTTCCCATTGGTGAGATGAGTCACATCATGTGCTTAAAAATAGATTTAGACACAAATCTTATGTAAAACTGTAAGTATAGCGAATCAGAGCATAGATGGCAGTCATCATCATCATCAAGTAAACTTGCATCAGACACACAAACATAAGCCTCCTAAATAACATACATTAAATATGCATCGCAAAGGATTAAATCATGAGCAGTCTTTGCATGATGTTCTCTTTGCAAACCTGTGGTGAGCTACAAACCCCGTGCAGTGTGTTCTAAACCACATGTGGTTTGTGACGGTTTTAAAATCACATAATAAACTGCACATGGATACATTCCCCTTTTTTAACTACATGTTACTGTATAAATGTTACACCTATGCACTTACATTTTTATGCCAAGTTCTAATACAGAGCTGCCCAACTGGGGACCTGTGAGTAGGAATATGGCCCCCCAAAGCCTTTTGGTGCCCCCCACTAACTTCTCTGACATGAAGAGACTTGACACAATTAGAACAGGACTCGATTTGTGCTCTAACTAATAAAGTGACTAATACCGAAGCACTTACTAAGCATCCTGCAAGCTTCTTTGATCATTCTCAATGTAATTGCATCATCGTAAACTTCATAAGTCATAAATGTATCCTGGACTCCGGCCAAGCCTCTGAAAACATAAATAGAATTGTGTTTATTTGTGCAGTCTAATCCATGTTACACTTAGTAATTACAGATAGGAATGTACTACAAGCTCCAGACGGAATCCAATATTGGGTGGGGAAAGGGCAGAATGGCACTGTCCATGCCATGGCCCCAATAAGGTGACTGAATTGTGCAGAGGGTACAATGATTGAACCAGCATACCAATAAACCAAAGTACTGATTATATAAACCCATCTAGGCAACTCCAAGATACCCTGGCACCCAAGAGCACCAATATGCAATCTTACATGTATCTCCACCATACAGAGGGAATTCAGTTAATAAACTCAGATTGTCAGCGTTTCAATACTGTACAGTCAGAGTCACTGGTGGTCCTGGATTCCTTCCCTTCAATGTTTGGCAAAAGTAGAATCTCTTGGTGCAAATTGGAAAAAAGTGAGACAAAATAAAAAACAAGAGCTGAACCCCTAGAAGTAGGGGGAAGGGGTCTCCTGAAAACAAATGACCCACACAAACAAGTTAGACAGTCAATGGAACAGTCAGTCTTACAGAATGGAAGCTCACTTGAATACAGAACAACCAACATATCAAACGGTTGCTGAATAGAACAAACAACAGAAAGCAGTACATCAACACTTACTGAAGCCTTACCATAGCCGGGATGAACCAGAACTGGAGGTTGCTGAATCAGATGAAATTGTGGTGAAATACTGATAACAGGCTTTCATTTCCCAGGGTATCCCTTTCCATGGACATTGAGTGAAGGAATAGGGAACTGTGATAATCAGACCCAAGTTATAGGAAACGAAAGGGAAGTAGATTCCCAACTACCCAGTATAAAATGCATGCAAAATACAAAAGGAAAAATCCCAGATAGATATTTATAAAAAAAAAATTGTAATTTCATAGATCAACATACATTTGAAGCTACATGAGGACATGTATAGTTTAGAAAGGGGAGACTGCAGTGAGACATGGACTGCCCTAGTATTACTATATAATGATGTTAGAGTAAAAAAAATAGAGGATAAATAGAAATGATAAATAATGTAACAGTATTAGCTGTTAATATGCTATACAGCAGATATTCAATTTCAAAATTGTTTTTTTGCAATAAAGTTGTACAGTTTGAAACATTGATGTGAGTAGCCACAATAATATTTGATGCAGAATGACTTTGGAAAGATGGAGAGAGAGATATGTAGATGAATAAAGAGAGCTGCAGGATTTAGTTGGAAATTTTTGTTTAGAGAGCTGAAAAGGTTAGCTGGATTGAAATAAAGAGAGCTGACAGGAGTCTGTTAAGAGAACAACTACAGAGAGATACAAAGGGAATGTGGCATCACCTGAGACTGATCCTGTACCTAAAGAAAAGGGATTATATATACCTCCCGATAAGTGGCAACGCTCAAAGGTTTGTATATTACACTTACTAGAAATCAAAGTTGTACTTATAAGCCCTGGCCAGGTGAAAATATTGTCAGAGAACACATAGTAGCTATTGAGAGACTACCCATATGAGCAAAACTGCACCATATATATAAACTGGGCAGAAAAATATAATGATTATACCATTAAAAAAAATAAAAAATCATAGTTTGAATAGTTCTGATCATCTAAGAAATATACTCATTTTTGATTGCTTACAGAGTAATGATCATATTGTATTGATTGCTGTTAAATTGATGTATTGGGTAATTTAAGAATACAGCATATAGTTTTCTAGTAGATTAATTAAGGCTTTAGAGAGTTGTCTGCACCACTGTATTGTGTTAATTTTTGTGAGATCCCTAATAAAAGCCTATCCTGATCTTGCAGCAGTCCTCTCACTTCATTTGTATCTCTGCCTGGCTGGGGACTCCCTCTCAAGCTCTTATCAGAAAGCCCTTATGAGAAAGCTCTTATCATTGTCCAATTAAATTAGGACTTAAAGCTTTTAAGTCCTAATTTAATTGGACAATAAATCCTACAGCTATATGTAAAATCCATGTGACACAAAGTACAAATCATAGTAATCAGTTTGTGTGTATTTGGATTAATTCAGCAAACTATCCATATCGTTGCTAATTGAAACACTTGTGTATATCGCTTTGACCTAAGTGTACCAGGAAGTAACACAAAATAATGTATTTTCAATTTCTATTTGAACTTCAAATAATTGTCATGAGAAGATACACAAAACTCAATTACATCTTATGTGTATATAACACAAAATATGAGCACAAATGGTAAGGGTGAGGGTGTTGTTTGTGCATTTATATTGTGTTTCCACCTATTATCACCTTTTGCTAATTATAAATTGCTTGAACAGTTTGCTTTGCTCCACAATTATGGAAGGACATCTCTGGCCCTCCCATGGGATATATTACTGTTATGGATGTTTTGGGTAATCTCCAGCTGAGTTTCACTTTCAACATCTCAATAATATGTAACATGATGTTGTTTTCTATTGAATAGCGTTAGCACCATTGTGCAATTGGTGGATGGCTTTTATACAACTTGCAGTTTATGCATTTTTTTAAATGCAGGTTTTGAACTGAAGGGTAGATTTATAAAAACTTCTAAAAATTAAAAGTGGAGGTGTTGCCCATAGCAACCAATTAGATTCTAGCTATCATTTATCTAGTACATAAATGATAGCTTGAATCTGTTTGGTTGCCATAGGCAACACCTCAACTTTTCCTTCATAGAAGGTTTGATAAATCTACCCTTATGTCTTTTTTACTGTCTAGAAAGTGAGTTAATTATATGGCTAATTATATATGATTATATCATTATTATATGGTTAATTATTTATATATATATATATATATATATATATATATATATATATATATATATGCAGTAAAGTCCCACATACCACCCAAAATCAGCATAAATCCAATCTCATTTGTGGTCTAGGTCCCTCATGTTACTTTTTTGTTTTTCAAACTTATTATTGTACAAAAGAGAAGATGTTACAACATACCATGTAATTTACAATATGAACATCAATTCTACAATTTAAGGTTTTAAACTTTTATAAAGAAATAAAAGAGTGGGGGGAAGCCGAAAGAGGGAAAAAGGGGAGGGGAGGAAGGGAAGACACTGAAGTCTATAAAAGGTACCATGTCAAAGGACAACACTAAAACCACAAATAGTTCAAATTCAAATTACTGGTTTATATTTCAAATTCGACTCAGACCTGAGCAAATGATGAGGGCATAGTAGAAAATTGATAAAGGACTAAGAAATGTCATAAAGAAAATTGTGTGATGATGAAGGAAGGACAATCCCCCTCTCTCCAACTCAACCATTAAAAAAAACTTTGCCCATTTGCTGTTAAATCGATAACCTACAAGTTTCCACAAAATACATTTCTTCATAAACGCCTGAACAAAGACCACCTGGTACCCTCAAAAACTTGCATGATATGAGACTGAATCGACTCTTCTAGTGTATTTATATATGTGCCCCATTTGGCGTAGAAGTTTTTGACCCCTTTTTCCAAATCAGAAAATGTGGCACGCCTTTCAAAATACAAGATTTCCATCAATTCCGATTTGTCGAAGTCAGCAAATTGGATAAAGTCATTTCAATTAAAGTCGAGCAAACTTGGTTGTCTTTGTCTGAATAGATGCGTACGGTACGCTACGACGTACATGGGCACGCTACGGCGTGAAAGGGCGTACGCATCCACTACACGTGGCAGCAACACTTATTGGTCTTTTACCATACATTCGCACAAACACGCATACTTATAAAATAGTACACATTAATGGTAGTTGCAACACATAGTCAGTTATGTCGAAATATAGTAGTATTTATGTGTTAAATTAGAGTTACATGTATATTAATGAAATACACGGAACAGGTTGATGGAATCACATAATGAGTGGTATCATAATGAACCCCGTTACATATCCTACTGTTTGGTTCACTCTGCGAGGGAATCGCAGAGTGCATACACAAGTTATGAATGATAGGGAATTATGAACTACTTAAGACTAAGGAATCTTGGCGGGAAGAGCAGAGCATACCCCCTGCAGAGATGACCCCCTCCTTTGGATTCCTTTGTATGAACTGGCCAATGATGACGACCCCTTGGACCTTCCTGAGACCTGGACCAATAGATGCAAGCTATACCATCTTCATTGTATTACTGTATTTGATTGTGTATATAAGCAGCAGCTTGTGATCCAGTGTGCAGACATCTTGTCCCCAGGCTTCAGGATTAAATGACTGCACTGGATCCAGAGCACCTGCGATAAATAACGGCTGTATTTACTATTACTTCGCTTGAGCATTTTATTCTACTTATTGCGAATAAATCTTTGTGCGTTGGAAACACAACTCGAGGTTCGACAATCGTTATTGGTTAGCGACAAATCGCACATAACAGATTTTAACTCTATCACTGCCAGAGATGCACGCGAAGTTCACCTACCCAAGATGGCCTTTTTTGCCAATGTGACAATGACTGTCAGTAACGGTATAATTTGTAGGTCCTTTATTTGGTCTTTCCAGACATTAAAGACAGCAAATAGCAGTGCCTCATAATGAGGATTTACTTGCAACCCAAATGTAAAATTTAAGAAAGTAACTAGTTTATTCCAAAATCTGTTAATTTTTGGGCAAGACCACAAGTTATGCATCATGGCCTCGGATTTCCGACACTTGGGGCATATGCCCCAATCAGATCCTACCATGTGCCGTCTCTGCGCCTGAGAAATGTATGCTCTGTTAATCGTTCTAATATGGATCTCTTGGAGTCTCACAGAATTTAGGGCCTTCATTGTACACTCCATATAATGCAGGATCTCTCCAGGAGGGCGGAGATCTGGAAGATCTTTTTTCCAAGAATTCCAAATTCTGCACCACACAGAATCTAGCTCAATATCAATCAGGTCTGTATATAGATATTTAATCTTAAATCTATGTAGTCTGCAGACACCCAGAATACATTCAAGATCAACCAAATTATCCGCACCATTTTGTATCGATGTTCGTTGTTTATTCACAACATAGTGGCGAATTTGTAAATGCAATTAGAAATGGGTATGTGGGAATTCATGCAACTCCCGTCTCTGTTGAAATGAATACATAACACCCCCTGGATCAAAAATGTTTTTCACTACCAGAATACCTTTCCCCTTCCAAAATCTATAAGTCTGGTTATCAAGGGAAGAGGTAAACTTGATTACCCCAACGTGGAAAGTATTTTGTGAACTTTGAATCATTATCCAGCTTCTTATTTATTGCTAACCAGTCTGTGTATGTATCCCTGAACAAAATATTATGTAGTTTTGCAGGTGGGATTTTCGCCTTGGGAAGGTGGAGTAATGCAGCTGGAGCATAAGGAAAAAACAAATCCTCTTTCAGAGACCTATTTGTAAAATGTTCCAAATGCAATAGCCAATCTGAGATATACCTGAACATGGCCGATCTATTGAAAGCCTGAACATCAGGAAAACGCAAACCTCCTTTTTAGGTAACGTCAATCTCCGTCTGGCCATCCTCTGCTTTTTATGTTGCTATACAAACTGACTAAAAATTGTGGTACATTTTGATATATCATTCTTGCTAACAGCTACAGGGAGTATTAACATGGGGTAGGCAAATTTGGGAAAGACAATTGTTAAGAGCGTTTTGTCGCTATCCAATAACGATTGTCGAATCTCGATTTGTGTTTCCAACGCACAAATATTTATTCTCAAAAAGTAGCAGAATAATTCAAGCGAAATAATAATAAGTACAGCCGTTACTTATCGCAGGCGCTCTGGATCCAGTGTACAGTCATTCAGGTCTGAAGTCTGTGGTCAAGGTGACTGAACACTACATGAGAGCTACTGCTTATATGCAAACAGAGATACAGTGAAACAATGCAGATGGTATCGCTTGCTTCTATTGGTCCAGGCTTCAGGAGGGTCCAGGGAGTTGTACATCATAGGCTGATTCAATCTAAGGAATCCAAAGGTGGGGGTCATCTCTCCAGGGGATGAGCTCTGTTCTTCCCGCCAAAACTCCAATTACAATCAGTCCATTAGCATTTCACAGTCAATATCATATTAAAGGTTTATTCCCTAACATCAATAACTAGAGTATGTAATGTGCGATCTCTTCGCCGAATGCACCGGACAGCTGCTGATGTAAAGGGGATTAATATGATATCAAACATGACACATTCCCCTTAACCTGAACCGTAGGTTTCACTAGTATGCATATACCTCCTTTATTAAACATGAATTCTACTATATTTCGACATAACTATGTGTTGCGACTACGATTAATGTGTACTATTTACAAATGTGTGTGTTGGTGCGAATGTATACTAAAGTGTACAAACAGTTATTGCCACATGTTGCGGCTGGATACGCCCTTCCACACCGTAGCGTGCTCTACGCATAATTTCAGACAAAGACAATCAAGTTTGCTCGATATTAATTGAAATGACTTTATCCAATTTGCTGACTTCGACAGCTCCACCCTTTGATAGTGTTATAAACTATCACCTAATCACCGTCTCAAGTTCAGGATTATACAACACTTCCTCACAGACCATGATCTCGGCATCTCTCACCACCCTTTCAGTCTCGTTCTCAGTGTTTCTCCCAGAAGACTGTTTTCCACACTTCAACACAGTAGGAACACATTTGACACATAAACCAATTTCTAAGATGACACCCAGTATAAGGAGAAGGAGCTTACCTACACTAGCAACCATTTCCTGTACCCACTCCCCCGAACCAGAGAACCATTTCACAGGGTTCAACCATGAGAACCAACCTGCCACCTTTTCCCCGACCTCATATAGCGAAGAATTATGGTTCCTTCGAAATTCCCATTTCAGTTGCAGAATTTCATCCATCTTCCGGTCTATAACATCCTTAGTGTCATCCGTATTATTGGTGATGTACGTGAAACATTTGACACCGAACTGGGTGGCCAGTGTCACACAGTACCCACCAGTAATAGAGGTGAGATAATTTAGTACCAGTCTATGTTGCACCAACTCCTTCTTGTAGCTCCCTTCCAGTATACCTGAAAGTGTCATCATACATCTCGGTAATATAATCTATCAATTTAGCTAGGTCTTGAATATATTTAAAGTTCAATGTTCCCCGAGCGGTCCTGGTGAGATCTAGAGCAACCATAACTTGGAAACCCGTGGTTTCACTAATCAATTTTGTAGCTATGGGCTCCTCACCAGGAATCAGATTTCTCTTGTCACGGTGTTCATACTGTGTGTGTATGTATGGTGGTGATGTAGTCTTGTGAATACCAACCATTTCTTCATGAGTAATAGTCATGATTTCCGGAACCAGTTTAGCTAAGAAACACAAACCCTTGGAACTCGGAGTTACGCAGGAATAAGCTTTCCTCCCACAAACAAAGTACACATCATCAGGGAGAACATAAGGAACAGTATGCCTATTAATTATATCACATAAGGTTTTGACAAAACTACCCATGCCTAGTGTCTTCATTTGTTCAAGACACTTGTCGGCATGGATGACATTCTTACAATTACCTATAGAGACCTTTCCAATGGATACTTTCTTATGTTTAGTTACACGCTCTAATTTGTGGTGTCCATCAACATTCCTGCTTATTGGTGACCTTGCAAGTCTCCCTCCAACATGAGTGTGGCGAGCCATTGTCTGATCTGATAGGTTAGCTTCCCAATTCTCCAGACGCTTTGCATGAGAGATGTTTAGGTACAGTAAAGATCTGTCTAAGGAGTATTGTCGAAGCTTCAGACTAGGGGACCTAGTGTTATTGTACCTCCCTTCTATGGGCCTCCCTCCCCTCAATTCGACTACCTCAGAGATGTTTAGTGGGAACGGCACTAGTCCTACGTTATGCTGTCCCCGAGGCATGTGTGAGCACACCCAGCACTCAGTTTGATTTAGAACCTTACCCACTAAGAAGTGATAATCCTCCAGAGGATGCCCACCCATGTCCAGGGTACTGGTGGACTGGCATCGCTGGATGCACTTCTCTTCAACTAGGGAGTCACAGAACTTACAGATGCAATACTCATCAGACAATAGCCCCTCACACTGTCTCCGAGTTCCCGAGCTAGCAGACCTTTTCATAACCCCTGGACTAAGCTTGATAATGGGCTGCTCTGGGTATTCTACTAACTCCAGCTCATCCGTATCACTACCAGAACCTGCCTCTGTCCTCCATCCTCCTCTGCAAAAATCGAATGTCCTAGAAAAAGTAAAAACAAGGAAAATCCTGGAACAAAAGAAAAACAAAAAATGCCACTTCATCGCTGGAAAGATAGTTCTGAGGCAACATCTCTGGTTCAGGTGTCTTGACTGCAGGCTTTAGGTCTCCCGGAACAGGTTTACGAGTGACAGATCAGTGTCGTCGGTCTCAACTTTATCTCGCACTTTCTCCGGGTTACTGACTCTCCTTCAGTGGGTGGAATGGACCCAAGTGTCTCTCTCTGCAACCTTCACTGATGTGGTACTGGTTAGCAGCACTTGATACGGGCCTTCCCAACGGTCTGCTAAACAACCTGAACGTAAAAAATTGCGGATCATAACATAGTCCCCAGGTTCAACATCATGACAGTTCGTTTCTGGCATACCAGGTGACAGCATTTTGAGATTTTGTTGTTGTTGTTTCAGCTGTCTGCTCATTTTTATAAGATATTGCACAGTCACTTCATTATTACACTTTAAGTCGTCTTGCGGACTCACGATCAAATGAGGTTGGCGGCCGAGCAGTATCTCAAAGGAGGACAGATTAAGAGGAGGTCTAGGAGTGGTTCGGATGCTATGGAGGACTAGAGGCAAAGCTTCAGGCCACGCTAACCCAGTTTCAGCCATTACCTTACCAAGCTTGTTCTTAATGGTACTATTTACTCTTTCCACCTTACCACTGGCTTGTGGTCGGTAAGGGGTGTGAAGTCTGCTACTGATTCCCATGAGTTTACACATATTTTGGAAGATATCACCAGTAAAGTGGGTACCCCTATCACTTTCAATGATTTAAGGGATACCGAACCGACACACAAAATCTTGTACAATTTTCTTTGCAGTGAACACAGCAGTATAAGTGGCTGCCGGATATGCTTCTACCCAACCGGAAAACACATCAATACATACTAACACATACTTTAGATTCCTGCAAGGTGGTAATTGGATATAGTCAATTTGTATTACCTGAAAAGGTCCGTCTGTAGGTGGGATGTGGGATGGCTCAGTTGGAATAGTTTTCCCGACATTTTTCCTCAAACAAGTAAGACATGACATTGCTTTCTTACCAGCCTGAGAGGAAAATTCAGGAGCACACCAGTATGCTCTCACCAGTTTGCACATACCTTCTTTACCCAGGTGAGTCAGACCGTGTGCTGCTTCAGCCAGGCTTGGATAGTATGTTCGGGAGCTACAGGCTTACCATGTCTATCCCTCCATGTCCTGAGGACTCTTGACCACATCCCTTCGCCTTCCAGACCGCCTTTTCCTGCAGGGAACACAAATCTTGCATTTCAATTAATTTCTGCATGTCTAATGTCTGAAAAACCATCATAGTCTCAGGTCGATACAGTCATAGGTTGCCCTGTCGCCCATTTAGCAGCTTTGTCTGCCCTGTTGTTGCCCAATGACACCGGGTCTTCTTCAGAGGTATGGGCTTTACACTTTATGACGGCTACTGTCCTGGGTAACTGTATCGCTGTCAGAAGTCCTTTTATGTGTTGTGAGTTTGCCACTGGCATACCTGCTGCTGTCGTAAAGTTTCTAAGACGCCAAAGGGCCCCAAAATCGTGCACTACCCCGAAGGCGTACCTAGAGTCAGTATATTATATATTAGCTGATTTATCTTTTGCCAACTCACAAGCTCTCCTTAATGCTACTAGTTCAGCCACCTGGGCTGAGTGAGGTGGACCAAGGGGTTTAGCTTCTACAACATCCTGATCGTCTACAACAGCGTAACCAGTACATAGTTCTCCCGTCTCTGTCTGTCTATGACAACTCCCGTCTGTATAAAACGTAAAATCAACATTTTCTAAGGTGGTGTCACGTATGTCGGGCCTGGCAGTAAAGGTCTGGTTCAGGTATTCCATACAATCATGCGTACCAAACTCATCTCACCCTTTGTGTCTCTCGAGACACATATGGAAGGTATGTAGCTGGATTTAAGGTGCTACATCGTTTGATGGTGATGTTTGAGGGTGCCATCAGGGCTAGTTCCCATTTTGTGAATCTAGCTGAGGAAACATGTCTGGTTTGAGCTGAATTTAACAGAGCTGATACAGCATGGGGTGTATAGACAGTTGAATCATGTCCTAATACTACATCCTCACTCTTACTTACCAGTAGAGCTGTCGCTGCTACACTTCTGAGACATGTTGGGAGTGATCTTGCCACAGTGTCCAATTGTGCACTGTAGTATGCTACCGGTCTGCTAGCGTCACCATGTTTCTGTGTGAGGACACCTGCTGCGCAACCATCAGCTTCCGTACAGTATAGCTCAAAAGGCTTTTCATAATCAGGTATTCCCAATGCAGGTGCTCTAGTCAGACTATCTTTAAGATTGAAGAACGCTTGCTCTGACTCTTCTGTGTGTACAACACGTTCTGGTTTTGAGGAAGAAACTAGCTCCTGCAATGGTAATGCCAGAATAGAAAAACCTGGGATCCAGGATCTACAGTATCCACACATCCCCAAGAAGGTACGAATTTGCTTCTGGCTCTGCGGCAGAGTCATGTGTTGTATGGCCTCAATTCTGTCAGTCGTCAGATGTCTTAGCCCCTCGGTGAGACAGTGCCCTAAGTATTTGACCTTAGTCTGACATGGCTGTATCTTGTCCTTTGTCACTTTGTGCCCTGTTTGTGAGAGATGGAGCAACAGCAATTTAGTATCATGTAAACATGACATAAAAGAATCAGAGCACAACAACAAATCGTCCACATATTGAATTAGAAAAGACCCATTGCTAGGCTGGAAAGTTTGTAAACAGTCATGTAAGGCTTGAGAGAAAATACTGGGTCTGTCAATGAACCCCTGGGGCAGTCTGGTCCATGTATATTGCACCTGCCGGTAGGAAAATGCAAAAAGGTATTGGCAGTCAGGGTGAAGAGGGACTGAGAAGAAAGCAGAACATAAATCAATGACAGTGAAATGACTAGCAGATGGTGGAATCTGCATAAGGATGACAGCTGGATTCGGCACTACGGGGAATTGGCTCTCAACAACTTTATTAATTCCCCTTAAATCCTGGACTAATCTATAGCCCCGCCCCCCACTCTTCTTCACAGGGAAGATGGGACTATTTGCTGTGCTGGATGTACGAATTAGAATCCCTTGTTGCAACAGTCTCTCGATAACAGGATATACCCCTAGTTCCACCTCCGGTTTTAATGGATACTGTGGGATTTTTGGAGCTATCCTACCACTTTTTAGATTTACCATGACAGGGGCTACATTTGCCATCAATCCAGTGTCCTGTCCATCTCTGGTCCATAGTGAACCCGGTATTTCCAGCAACATCCCCTTTACTTGAGATGGACTTTGTTCTATAACAGGAGAGTGTAACATTAACCTTTGAGGGGTGTCCAATATATCCTGTACCTCATGCGCGACCTTCTCTGGTATATCTAAGAACACACCATCTGGGGTACAGTATATGACACATCCCATTTTACATAACAAGTCTCTCCTTAGCAAGTTAGTAGGAGCTGCTGCAGCTAAGAGAAACAAATGCTTAGTATGCAGGGGCCCGATATATTTTGACATAACTAACTATGTGTTCCGACTACGATTAATGTGTACTATTTACAAATGTGTGTGTTGGTGCGAATGTGTACTAAAGTGTAAAAACAGCTATTGCCACGTGTTGCGGCTGGATACGCCCTTCCACGCCGTAGCGTGCTCTACGCATAATTTCAGACAAAGACAATCAAGTTTGCTCGATATTAATTTAAATTACTTTATCCAATTTGCTGACTTCGACACTATGCTCTTGATAATTGCTATTCTTCCCATCAATGATACTCGCAGATGCTTTCAATTATATAACTGAGTGTGAATTTTATTAATGATGGGAGTATAATTGTGTTGGTATACCTGAAGGGGGGAGGGAGTCATTTGTATTCCTAGGTACTTAAGAGCAGGCTTAACTACCCGAAAACCCCAAAGTCACACTGGGACCGTTTGCTCGGTTGAGGTTTGCCTAAATACAGTATTTCTGATTTATGGAAATTTATTTTATATCCTGTAAAGGAATTAAATTTTTCTATACTATCTAGGATTACTGGGACGGTATTTTCAGGTTTAGAAATGAAAAGAAGCATGTCATCAGCAAATAACGAAAGCTTCACTTCCGTGCGTCTTACCATAATTACCGAGAAGGATTGACTCTGCCTAAGAGCCACAGCTAATGGTTCCAGAGCAATGGCAAATAAAAGTGGTGATAAAGAGCAGCCCTGGCGAGTCCCTCTACAAATAGGAAAAGGTGGAGATATGACCATTCACAACAATCTGCGTTAAGGGATTCATATAAATCGTCTTAAGCATTTCAACAAATTGCATTGGGAATCCAAATCTAGAAAGTGTTTCATAAAGATGATCCCATCCCACCATATCAAAGGCCTTTACGGCATCTAGAGAAAGCAACAATGTGGAGTCATCTCCCTGAGCTTCCCCCTCCGACTGCAGTACCGTAATGATATTTCTGATATTTGACACTGAATTCCGCCCCCATATAAAGCCGGTTTGATCTGGAAGAATAATAGAAGGCAAAATTACTTTGACCCGTTTTGCCAAAATCTTCGTCAAAATTTTATAATCAGTATTTAAGAGTGATATTGGTCTATAGAACTGGGTAGGTTCATGTCTCTACCTGGTTTAGGTAGGATTATCAATATTGCCGTATTGAAATGGGGAGGAAGGCGTTCATCTGTATTATAAAATATCTGCAACACTTTAGAAATTCAAGGAAGGAGGAGTTTATAAAATTCACCAGAAAGACCGTCCGGCCCTGGTGCTTTATTGGGTTTTAAATGTTTAATTGTTGCTATTATTTCTCCCTCTGAGATCGGGGAAGTCAGGAAAGAAATCTGTGGGTCTGTGAATTGAGGTAACTTAGTCTGAGACCAGAAGGTGTGTTTGTTCTCTAAATTAGGTGAATCCTGTGCATAAAGTGCTTCATAGAATTTTTGTAATATAGCTAAAATATTCTTCCCTGAATGTTTAATTGTTCTAGAGCTCTCACACAAGGAGGAGATTATATGTGGGGAGTTTAGTTCCTTGTAACAAATTAGATAGCAAATTACTCATTTTATTTCCATATCTGTAAAATAGATACCCAGGGGCGCACGGAGGATTGTGGGGGGGGGTTTCTCCCCGCCGACCAGAAAAAAAAAAAACCCCTCCGTTTCGCCAGCGCTGTCCTGTACAGCAGCCGCGGCGCTGTCTAAGAAGCGTCTGCGGCGGACGCTTCTTTGACAGCGCCGCGGCTGCTGTATAGGACAGTGGCCACTTAGTTAGCGCAGGGGGGTTTCTAGAGACTCAGAAACCCCCCCTGCGTGCGCCACTGATACCTGCCTCTTTTGATGTGTTTGTAACCACATTATCAAAGTGTACTTGTTTCTCCTGATAACAGGCCCTATTAATAGGATTAGGGAAGCGTTTCCACCTCTTAAATGCTATTTTGAGATTTTTCCGAGATTGTAAATATAACTCGGATTGGCCCCTTTTAATTTTTTTTGTGTATGAAATTATCTCCCCTCTCAACACAGCTTTCGCAGCTCCCCAGTGTAAAATAGGATTGGAGATATGTTCCACATTATGTTGTTCATACATAGCCCATGCCGCATCCAGCATATTTTTGAATTGTTTCGACGACCCCAGTCCAGAAGGAAAACGCCATTGTCTATGAGATCCCACATTTGGGTTTACCTCTAGGCTAAGCCATATAGGTGCGTGGGCTGACAGACAAATGGGTTATATCTCTGTTTCAACAACCCACTGGGTAATGCTCTTTGACACCAGGAAATAATCAATCCTAGAAAAGGAATCATAGACTGGAGAGTGATAACTGTAATCTTGAGTAGTCGGATGATGCAGACGCCAAATATCTGTAAGTTGCAGTTGCTGTTCTATATACTTTATCCCGATTTTATATTTACGTGGCTGGTGTTGAGATCCCCTTTGTCTATCTAACGTATCTGAGGAAACTATGTTGAAATCTCCACCCAGTATTACTCGTGAATCTGTGTGAGTGTAAAGTTTATTAATTACCTTCAAGTAAAATGTTTTATGATAAATCGCTGGTGCATATATGTTACAAAGAAAGTATTTATTACCCGCTATAGAAGCTTCTAAGCATATGTAGCGACCTTCTGCATCAGTTTGTTTACTATGAATCGTAATGAGGTTTTTAAGCACCAGAATCACCACCCCTCTAGACTTGGAGGAGTACGAAGAATATGCTACAACCTGTTGGCCTAACATGTTTAGCTTCTCATGTTCGAGATCTGTAAGGTGCGTTTCCTGTAGAAAAGTGACATCGGAGCCTAATTTGTTGATATATGTCAAAAGTTTTCTCCGTTTAAGTGGAGAATTTATTCAGTGGACATTCCACGAACAAATTTTTAATGAACCCTGCATCCTATACCAAGTCTATGTGTCAACTGATTAATCAGAGATAAAGTTGAGATTAGTACAAATAATTCAACACCATTTGTCCTTTGGTCTATCATCATTAGATCTCCAGCTTCGAAGAATAATGGGAAAGGGAGGGAAAAGATATGGGAAAAGAAGAGAAAAGAATAAGAAAAAAAAGAATAAAGTACACATAAAACATAAGGAACTCAATTAGGAAGGTGGATAAAGAGAAAAGGGAATAGAATCCACACAGCCGTGTTCCGTTACAAAATAAGAGCATCCTCTCTTTCAACTTAACAAGCATGAGCATGGAAACAAGCAGTGTTCTCCATTACTCCACAACTTATGATAAAGAACTATAGTGTATGTTAACATATACAATTATACAGTGAATAACAAATTATACTCCAGCAGCAATAAAAGAACAGAAAAGAACAATGGCGTTATCAGAAAATGCTCTAAACCATGAATACCAGAACACCCAGATAATCCTAACTGGAGTATATTATTTTAGTTTGCTTATATAACTACCAGATTGGTTAACTAAAACCGAATGACAAAAGAGACTCAAGATTCAGTCTAAAACTAAAATAACTTAACCAGAACTTAAGAGTATAGCTTTTGCGAGTTATATCTTCCAAGAACTGATTTACAACAATATCTCTAGCTTTGGTAGGTCTTGGAAGGACAAGACTGTGAACCTAAGTCCATTGTTACTGATCTGTAGTCTCGGCAAATCTTTCGGAATTCTCCTCGTCAAGGTAGGTTTGTGCATCTTCAGCCATGATAAAGTCTTGTCAATCTGTTCCCTGGAACAGGCTCAATTTTGCTGGGTATAAGAGCACAAATTTTCGCCCCTCTCTCACAAGGCGTGAACAAACCGGTGCCATTTCTCTCCTTGCTCTAGATACCTCCGTAGAGTAATCTTGAAACAGCAATAACTGCCTGCCTTGTCGTAGGATTTTCCCCTTCTGCTTTGCCGCCGACCAAATCTTAACTTTGTGAATAGAGTTTAAACACTTGAAGATGCCTGTACAAGGTTTTTTGTCCAAGTTTTCTCTGGTTGCACCTAGTCAGTGTGCCCTCTCAATTTCTAATCCTTTTAGATCTTCTAAGATATTTAATAAAGATGGCAAGTCAATCATGACAAATTGAGTCAAGGCTTGGCCTTTAACAGTTTCCGGAAGACCCTCTAAGCGAAGATTATTGCGTTGCAAACTATTTTCAAGGTCGTCAATCTTGTTAAGCATTTGCCTTTGAGTCTTGTATAGCGAAATGACCTCTTGTTGTATAGAGGAGATATCCTGCATATGCTCCCCGTGCGCTGTTCATTGACTAAAACTTGCTTATTTGTAGTTGCCAGTTGGTCTGATACTTCTTTTATGGCATCTGCAAATTTATTTGCTTGTGATTGTAGCAAGGGTTCCATTGTTTCATGTATAGCCCTAACTACTTCGGCGTAAGACAGAGGTGAAGCCTCTGGACTTGCGTTACATCAGCTTGTTGCGAATTAGTCACTGGCATGTCAGTATCTGGATTAGCCTCAATATGGACTGCATTCTTCCCTCGCGCTGTCGCCATAACGGTAGTCTCACCTTTTTTCTTTTCAGGCTTGGATCTCTGATGCTTCGCCGTGGAAGAAGGAGTATTCATATATGTTTCCATCTTCAGTACCATAAAGATACGTAATATCGCACTGTTGAATATAGTTGTGGAAGGTGACCAGAGACCATCCCCCCGCAGTCTCTTACATATTCAAGGTTGCTCACCTCAAACAGGGTTTTGGTATCCGTTGAGGAGTATACAGAAAAGCCACAGGTTATTTGATTGGGAATACAAGATATAGCAGTAATGTGCAAAATCTCCATGAGATGGCAGTGTCCTCTAGTGTTCTGATAAACGGTCAGCTTGTTGCATGTACTAGACAAAGGATTAACCTTCCACCCGCTGAACCACAGCGTGAAATTTAAGACTCTTCAGCGAGACAACTATGGAGAAGAGTGTCAACTCCACACCCTATAGGTAAGATGTTTGTCCTTCAGTGCGATCTTGTGTCAGAGCCCAAAGCTTGAAACAAAAGTTGTTTACATAAAGAACACAGCTGCTGCTTTTTATGCAGACGAGCAGTTATAACACAGTACTCACACTTTTGCAATCCTATAAACTCCCAGTTCAGCTCTCCGTCAATAGCTGATGCAGATTACTGTTATTGCACAGTTGCAGATGAAATAACTCACAGACTCCTCAGCTTCCAGGATCTGCTGTGGAAGTGCAGCAGCTCTGTCTCATACTGGCGTCTCACTGTATGTCGGAGCTGTGATCTCCTTCAGCCCGAGTAGTTAGAGTAGTTAGAGCTGTGCTGCAATCATAATCCACTGTGAACGTGCAGGACATCCGTCCAACACTGGCACCACTCTGTATGTCAGGGCTGGGTTCTCCTTCAGCCCGAGTAATTAGAGCTGGACTATGATCAGAATCCACTGTGAACGTGTAGCAGCCCGTCCCGCACTGGCGTCACGCTGTATGTCGGGGCTAAGTTCTTCTTCAGCCCGCGTAAGTAGAGTCCGTCTACGATCGGGTGATCGTTTGTCTGCGGTCAGCCCTTGTCTGCTGCCGGGTGCTGGATCCTGTTGCCAAGCTGCCCTGTGTATATTACCCAACAGGCGATGCTGCCGTTTTTTGCGCCAAAAGGCCCAAAACTGTTTAGCGCTGGTAAAATTCAGTCTGGAAACTTCAGGCTATATCTTGATCCAATCGTGGGGGTTCCGCCGCCCAGATATGTATTGCTGAGCGAGATCTCTTAGGCTAATGATGTTTAAGCCACTGTTTTTGCTCACAATGACAGGAGCTAGTGGAATCTGTGGCTCCTATGCCACGCTCCCCCCTCATGTTACATTTAAACAAAAAGAACAAAGCAATTTCCCAAGCTAACCCTTTACTCCATAGCTGCTATCTGACGACACAAACATTCCTCAAGCCAAATATTAAAGTAATCTGTCCTACATTAAAGAAATGCATGCAATTTTATTAGTACTTACTTTAGTTTTAGCCAGGTGTCATCCCCAAATTTTTCAATTACAAGCGATTTTAAACAGGTATTAATAAATCCATACTAGAAAAAAAAACACTGGAATTATTTACTGAGGATAACTTTGCACTAAAGACTCAATTTATCATTTATATCATAAGAATATTGTTGTTAGGGTAGGAAAAAAAAGACACGTCAATTTTAAAGTTTGATTATAATATTTAATTGTACTAATTAAATACAAGCAATATATTGTATAATAAAAACAATATGATATATATAATAATTTCAGCTATATATATATATATATATATATATATATATATATATATATATATATATATATATATATTAAGTACATATATCATTGTCTGTAGGGTAACATGAAAATAGCCAAGCATTGAATAGTTTTCTTACCATGATGTTGCAGATAATGATTGTTGTGCGGTGATGCTCTTTCCAGTCAGCTTGTTACTGAACTAATAATATCCCACTGTGACACCCTTGGTATTATTTAGACTATACTGAGAAGACAGATTATATGGTGGTACTGTACATCCAAACACACCTGTGTGTGAGAGGGAGGAGCTAGACCTTACAGTTATGAAAAATATATTACTAAATTAACAAAAAAATAATCAAAATTGTGTAACAGATGACATGGGAGCCACTGGAGAATTGGTGTTAAATAATTTTTTATTTTTTTTAAAGAACGTTTTATGCATCCTTACTTTTGTATCTTTTCCGCAGGAGCATAAAATCGAGAAGTTGCATATGAGTAACAAACAGTTACTCATCAGGTTCCTCACAGTGAGCGAGAATGCAAATCTGGGAAAAGCTATTGTCACAATTTTGCATTAAATAGTAGGAGAGTTAAATATCCAATTGCCAGCAATAGAGCACAATTACGTTTGGGTGCACAGTGGTACAATGCTAGCAAACAGATCAGTGATGGGTCCAAGCTATCTGAACTTTATTACTGCATGGAGTTCTGGAAATGTTTTGTAAATCCCATTTTGTATGTTAAATTGCAGACAAGAACTTTCAGTAAGTTAATTGGCTGCTATCAAAATAATTGACCCTAGTCTGTGTCTGTGTATGTATGTTAGGGAATTTAGACTGTAAGCCCCAATGGGGCAGGGACTGATGTGAATGAGTTCTCTGTACAGCACTGCGGAATCAGTGGTTGTATATAAATAAATGGTGATGATGATGATGATGATGGTGATGAATCCTGACGTGTTTAAAAATCAGGGGGTAAATATATCAAGGTCCGATTTTTAGAGCGTTTTAAAATCGCAGCAAATCGCGGGTGATAACCCACGATTTTCGTCCCAAAGTTGCCACATGTATTAAACTGCGATTTTTACTCTGATCTTAAAAATCGCTGGTCATCTCTGGTGATTTGTTGCTATGTCAAACACTCCCGTCATTAGCTAACTCTCCTGTGCTTCCTGTGTGATTACAAAACACATCACTGTTACACTGTCTGACTATACAGCCGGAGGTCCCATCTGCTGTCAAATGTGTAACAATAGATAAAAGGTTTTTTAAAAAAGCGTGGGGACCCCCGCCTGGCCACTATTAATCCTAGTACTGCCAGCCTACTGCTGGTTACGTGAAAATCAGGGAAAAAATTAGCACTACGCAAACTAGCCTGGGGTGGGTGGCACTATAGCAGGAGGACACGCGGCAGGGGTCCCCCTGCCATGATGACAAACCAACCCCAGGCTGTTCAGCGCTGAGCTGGATTTCCTAGGGAGTGGAGTCCGCCGAAAACAAACAAGTGGGATCCCCTCTAGGGACAACCAGCCCAGTGCTGAAAGCACTAGGACTCTTCCTACACCTCTGTTGTGGGAAAATCCCTTATACTATAAATAGACCTCGCGCAAGAGCTAAGTTCACACTGTAGAAGCTGCTTTGCGGCGTCTGTCCTTTTTATAATTTTTTTTAACCAAGCATGTTCCGGATTGGATTACAAATATGGGGCCCTTCTGGCTGAAGACTGCAAGCAACTAGGGGGGCTTTTTGCCTAAGAAGAACAGAAGACATTTACAGGCAGGACATTGGAATTACAAATATATTTGGGACATTTCAAGCAGGGACTTTGGAATTACAAATACTTTTGGACTAAAAGCTGCTGACGAAAGAAGAAGAATTTATTTTGGTGAGTATTTTGGGATTTTCTTATTTTAATAAATATATGTGGTATTAATGAGGGTGTGTATTGTTTTTATTGGGGTTTTATTATTTTTATTAAAATTGTGTGGTTGTAAACAGGGTGTGGTGGTTTTTTAAACATTTTTTGTGGAACTACAAGTCTCAGTCAGCGCTGGGTGTCAGAACATGTTGGCACTTGTGGCTCTCCAAGTGCCAACATGCCCTGGCTACCATGGGTATGCTGGTGCTTGTAGTTATACAAGTATCTGCATGCCCACACTGCGCGGGCAGGCTGGGACTTTAGTTCCACAAAACAAATTGGTGTCTGTTTAATTTTTACATTACTTTTGCTGTTATTACCCTGCACCCACCGCCGAGGGGTGTAGGAAGTGTTTTCAGCACTGGGCTGGGTGTCCCTAGAGGGGGGGGGGCGTTCATTTTTGTTGGCGGACCCCACTACCTAGGGAATCCAGCCCAGTCTGAACAGCCTGGGGTTGGTTTGTCATTATGGCAGGGGGAACCCTACCATGTGTCCCTCCGCGATAGTGCCTCCAACCCCGGCTGGTTTGCTTAGTGCTGGTTAAGTGAAAATCGGGGGGACCCCACGCAATTTTTCCCCCAATTTTCATGTAAGCAGCATTAGGCTGGCAGCACTAGGGTTAATAGTGGTCGGGCGGGGGGGACCCCATGCATTTTTTTAAAAACTTTTATCTATTCTTAGACATCAGGACCTCCGGCTGTATAGTCTGACAGTATAACAGTGATGTGTTACTAAAATGCTGCTAGGATGCAGCGTGTTATATGTAGCGATTTTTAAAGCAAATTCAGGAGAGTTTGCTTAATCGCAGCTTCAAACATTTGAGACTTGTATAGTCAGAGTGGAAAACAGCCGGTACTTTGATCTCTATCGATTTTGGAAATAGCGATTTTGACAAAAACACAACTCTAGCTTCATACATCTGCGAGTTTCAACTCTCCTGAAAAAATCACTGTATTTGCAAAATCGCACCTTGAGACATTTACCCCCAGGTGTGATTGGGACAAAATTCGCCTTCACGTAGTTTACCCCTTTACCATTACATTCTGTAGTGAACAGTGACTTCCCCCTCTATCCCCCTTCTCTGTCCTCTATCTCTCTGTCCTTCTTCTCTTCCCTTCTTTTTCCTTCCCCAATGTAGCATTGACCATGCATAACTTTATTTGTATTGCTTAGAACCTAACATTTTAGTGTATTTTTTTAAGAAAACTTTTCCAGGTGATCTGTTATGTTGTGTATGTCTGGATTCTTATTTTCTATAATGTCTTGCATTCCCTTTTGTAAAATCCAATAAAAATTGTTTATTCAAGAAAAAAAAATCAGGTGTGAAGACAAAGAAAGACTATAATATTCACAATACACACAATGTGAATAGGGCTTTGCACACTGAAAAATAAGTTTATTGCACTTTACTGTGGATTTAACATTAATGTTTTGGTGGGTTCCACCACAGTCATCAGAACTGTGCACAGCAAAACCTGTTCCTGTGGGGAATTTCATGGCTGTACCTCCTTATTTACAACTCACTAACCGGGCGTTGTATGGACAATACATAATTAGGACATGTTATATTTGCTATTTATAAAACAATGAAACATATCCATGCACAGCTAGTTACAGAGAGGGTTACACCCTCACCTTTCAGTCCCACTGTATCGTCCTCTCTTACACTTTAAACCAGAGTTGGGCAATAAGCGACCTGATGAGCCTTCCCTATGGAACCCAGCTCTTTGTCCTAAAGTAGAGAATAAGACTGAACGTCAGGAGTCGTGTATGTCACACAATACAAGTCATCAGAGGACATGGAGGGAGTATTCTGCACCACATGGTCTCTCCTTCCCCTGCAGGCTCTGGAATGAAGGTAATAAGAATTGAGGGCTGAAATAAGCTCGAAGGCAATTTTAAAGCTGAGGCTGTATCTTTAAACTGAATTTATTCTCTGGGGTTAATAGTTACCTATAGAGTACACTTATCTGATGTCATAGGGGAGGGGTAGACAGGGTCTATAAGTTGGATGGGCGGAGAGTAAAACAGTCTTTGGAGTCTAGACGTTGACCACCCACCCTCCCTGGTTGGCGGTACTTCATGGCAAATATGATGTGATGGCTGCTTACCGTGATAGTGCACAGCTATGGTATGCTGGAACTGCTGGTGGAGATACTGGATGGAGAGTTGCCGGAAAACACGATGCAGTCGACGGCCAGTGGTTGGGGCGCAAATTGCGGTAGTGGACTTGCTAAACCTGCCTCTCTACGACTGAATCAGCTATAGTCTCGGTACATGTATAGCCCCAGTGGGTCGGAATGTGGTTGCTTTCTGCTTAGCCCAGAAGAGTTGCGGGTTGTAGAGCCCGAGACACAGGGTCCCGCTAAGGTAGTTATGTGCACCGGGAATGTGATTGGTTGTCCTCCACTTGAACCTAGTGTTCGTTGATTGTCCCCAGTGGATGAGGTCCCATGGTTAATACTGGGACATTCTGGTTTTGCCTGACGGATGTCGTACTGACTGCTCTTTTTCTCCACCACCATATTTAAATAAACTATTTTAATTTTGCCACACTCAGGTTTGGTGTCATCATTTAAGGTCATAGTTAAATAAGAGTAAGAGGGTAAGGGAGGTCAGGATATCAGCCGTTAAGCCTTTTACTAGTTTTTAGGCTATTAATAAAGAAAGTGAAATTCTACCTGATAAATCACTGTGCTGTTGCAAATCCTAAAGTGTTTATTGTTCCTTTATTAAATGTCAATGTATGTCTTCTCCTATCTAAGCTTTTGGAGATAGGAATATCCTTCATATTGTATTTACATTTCTGAACTTGCTATTAAATCCTATTTGTCATATATCCTATAAGACACTAATACACATACAAAGCTTACATACTTACAAAATTACCTGATCTCGTATATAAAATGTAGTATTTCCCTTGCCACTTTTCTTGCACATCATTTTCCCTCCCTTGATTTGTTTCCTTGTATGCACTTTAAAATTGTCCATTTTACATGATCATGGAAACCTTATGAATATTTTAAATTCCACGGAGGACATGCTGCAACTTGACTGCCCAGGTGAGAACCAAACAAGCACCACTTTGCATAGCGCTTCCACACGGGTCTTTGGTAAACCACCCAGCAAGTAATTAGTAACTGGATAATAATTGTCAGTATTTTTGTATGTCTCCTTACAAAATGTTGACTCTAACGCAAATTTTAGCAAAACATGTACCCTTATATACAGTCCAACGAGAGGCTCTGGCGATGCCCCTGTTTTGTGAGATAGTTGTTTTGCTGTAACTTTAAAACAGAATAAAATATATTAGCCCTACAATATCATAAATCAGTATAAAATCAAATACAGTTTAAAATATTATTATAAAACAGACTGAAGAAAATGTTTGTTCTTATGACAAATCAACTCTATCCTTTAATGATATATGTAAAATAATATTGTATGCCGGCTTTGTGTAGAATATAGGTTCTTTAGAAAGATAATCATATTATCTGTGTGGAGTTTGTATGTTCTCCCCGTGTTTGCGTGGGTTTCCTCCGGGTGCTCCAGTTTTCTCCCACACTCCAAAAACATACTGGTGGGTTAATTGGCTGCTATCAAATTGGCTCTAGTCTTTGTGTGTGTGTGTGTGTGTGTGTGTGTGTGTGTGTGTGTGTGTGTGTTAGGGGATTTAGACTGTAAGCTCCAATGGGGACCGGTGTGAGTGATTTCCCTGTACAGCGCTGCTATATAAATAACTGGTGATGATGATGATATTATCTAGCAGAACATAAATCATTTCCGTTAGTTGTATGGTTACCCTGACATCTGCTGGCTGTTATACGTAATCACAAATGCACAGTTTGCTTCATGGAAAGTAAAACTTAGAGATCCTGACATCACTTTTTCTTGTGATTTTAAATTTGTTTTATTTATACGTTTAGTACAAAACAATTTTATATCAGACATACATTGAAAATGTTGAAGTTTTAATATAAAATGATAAATTCAGATAATATAATCAAACTTAAAATACCTACATGTATTGTACATATATTTTCATATAGGAAACATGGACATAAAACTGTCAGTAAAAAAAAAGTCATCATGTGGTTTGGGTCCCTTATTTCAAATTCTGCCGTTTCCTATTACATAGTTAATGTCAGTCAAAGTTGTGGGGACCAGTAATCTTTTAGAAATTTGTCAGTAAAAAATATATTGATTTTGCAACCTCGATTGTATCAAACTTAATTTAACAAACAGAATAAGTGATCAATATCTTCTCACCTCTTTGTCTATTTATTTAGATTGTTTATTACTGTGTTTGTTCCCAATTGTAAAGCGCTATGGAATTTTCTGGCACTAATGTTGATGATTATGATGATGTTTAGCACAATTGCTGATTGGTCCAGATCTATTAATGTACCATATTATAACCACTTCCAAACATATACAATATGTTGCTGTAGCATTATAACTGTGTTGCACAGTATATGTCATTTTTTAAAATTATTTAATATCATAAATGTAAAAAAAAAGCACCCCACCCTCACAGCGTAGCTGCCTTTTGAATCCTGACTTTGCTGTTGTTAGTGGCTGTATGTATGCAGGTATATCATCATCATCCTTTATTTATATAGCGCCACTGATTCCGCAGCGCAGATATAGGAGTTTTAAGTCAAAGTGTGATTTATATTTTTTTTTACCATTTGAGATATTAAATAATAACCACATTGAAAAACAAATTAGTGCTGTAATTTATTATAATGTATCTATTATTTTTTCAATTCTTTGATAGCTCCCTTTTAATGCAGTAATATTTTCACTAAATACAGGTAACTTAAGGTGGCCAAACATGTGTCTATATATATATATATATATATATATATATATATATAGACATCCAGTTGCTGCCAGTGTGAGGCTCCACTGACTATCATATATGGTTGAGAACAATAGAACCCCAGATTTCAAATCTTCCCATCTAACAATGCATTGGAACGATGACTCTATCGCTTTGTGTATGCAGTGGTCTGCAACTACACTATTTGATCCCTATGGTATCGCCATTAAGGATCAAATAAAAAGTAAAAACAAGAACATGACGGCATACATCTTCATAATCTAACTGGCCGCACTCCATTTCTTCAGTCCACCAGTCTGTAGAGTTGATGTGTTATCCAGGTGACTTCTGCAAATTAATCTTTTAGATTTATGAAGTTTAAGGTTCTGTACACTGCTCAACTACAAAGCAATGTAAATTATGGATGATCGTCTCCTAAGTGGGATTTTAAACATGTCATATTTCAGGAAATGAATGGTGTTCAATTCTAAACCTATTTATTTTATCGATATAAGAGCAATATACAAATTTGGTACAGATTAATATCTAATAGTGGGAATACTTGCTTTTCAAAATGAGGTCAGAAACTACGTATTTTTGCATTTTTGCAAGTGATTAAAAAAATATATATGTTAATTTAATTACTACAATATAATGCAACATACTTCAGAAACCTGTACTAGTAGCTATTGACATGTACCACCTTACCATATAACTGTATAAATACACATAGAAAACAATGTTTGCAATTAAAAAAAAAAGTATTTTTATTGAATAATTATTTCATGATATGATACTTCTGGAAGACCAAGAATATTGCAAACAATCCATTAACTATATGTCAAATATTATGTTATTTCATCCATTGTTCCTTTATTGGCTTATCCCTGCTTCAGGTTTCAGCTCATATCTATATTTCCTTCTCATTCTGATAGATATATGGATATATATACCAAACATGTGTTTACTATCTATATATTTGAGTGGCACATTGAAATATGGTATACTTAAATATTTATAGTCAGTCAGAGAAAGGGGTTAATTCATTTATTAGGTGCAATCTTATTGTATTATTATCTTTAACTGCCATGAATAGTAAAAATCCATCTAGGAATTGTCTTTGTAGAAAAGGGATTTAGTGACAATAATATTAAGGCTCACTGCGGTAGGACTCTATAATACATAGACGCTCGGCACTGTCTGATCTTCATCTGCCATGTCTCTGAATGCAGATGAGCGTCTCTTATTTGAAAACTGGCAAAAGCTCCAAAATTGGATTTTATTTTGATCCCATATTCTCTGATCCGCTCATTCCCACTTATTTGCACCTGTGGTCAAACACTAAAGAGAGCAAGACCAGAGATCAGCAAATCCTTCTGCCTCATATATTTGTATGTCAGGCTACTAGCAGCACAACAGGGATGCTTCAGCTATTTTATTTTGGGCGGAGGTTTAAATTTCAATGTGTTAAATGCTCCTTCTACAGCTTTCGGCAAATAGATTGGATATCGTTCTATCCTCTTGATGCTTGTGCTCCCAGTGCTGCTTCTCCAGGACTGGCTGTAAAAGGACGCTTTTAAGTCCTCCTCTGTGTTTCTCCGAGCAGCTCGCAGAATCCAGTTTGAATGTAACGTGTGATCTCTGCTACTGGTGGCCACTGAGGAAACAGAAAAAGAGAACTATAGTAGAGCCAGATCCATTAAACATAGAGAATCACTGATCTCCAGATCTCAGATCATTATTATTATTACTACTAATAATAATTCTTATTTATCACTTTGTACTATAACAGTTTATAAAAAAATTATTTTGTTAAAGTAAAGATGCAGTCTATATTAATCACTTTATTTAAGGGTGAAAATACCCTAATAATATTTATGTAAGTAAAGCATGAAGCTTATAATGCAGAGAACACGTTCTCTGTTCCATATTTATAACTGGGAAATGCAGCATTAGTGGCCTCAGCAGAGACGGCTCTGATACAGCAACTCCCACATTGTTTTGGACATTCTATAAAGAAATAACTTTTCTAAATGGAATATCTACAGCAGGAACATATTCACAATACAACTGTATTAAGTTTGTTAAATAAGTAAGTTTGTCATTATAGTATCTTTTATAAGGCTCCATTTCATTTATTAAAGTGCACCCTACATAGTGATGCAGCTACTTTATATGCTGATCTAAAGTTCATGAGAAAGCATCCTATAAATTTACTATAAACCAGGGATATCACTGAGGCACAGAGGCACTGATGCAGAGCTGGCCGCGATTGCGCCCCAAATTGCAGGCGTAATCGCATTTTGCGCTCATGAAAAAAGCCTCAATTGTGACCATATGCAAAGTGACAACTTGTGTCCCACTTGTGCCCATGTTTGTAACCATTTATACTAGCATGTAAAAGTTAAGAACCACTAAGAAATCTCTTGGTTTTTGAAAAAAAATTATAATTTTATTTTTGCGAAGGTACCATTAAATTGTGCTTAAATTATAGTCAATACATTGTCAATCTAAAAATGTATTATTTTAATTTCATATACCTTCTATTCATCAAACTTTACATTCCCAGCTTTTCCAGCATTGCTGATATTTGGCATTCTAGCTGTTAGTTTTTGAAGATATTTAGGGAAAATTTGTACCCGTGACTTCTGTAGCTCTTCCTAGAGGCGTGACTGGCTTGTAGGGCATTTTTCTTACAGTATATCCCACAAGGAGCTCAATAGTACTGAGATCTGGTGATTGTGCTGGCCAGTCCATCAAAGAAAGTACTTCGGCTTCCTGTTCCTCATATAGTATTTACATAGCTTAGTAGGTATGCTTAGGATCGTTCTCCTGCTGAATGCTGAAATTTCCACCAATCATGTGCTGACCACAGGGGATGGCATGACGATGTAAAATAGAGCATACTTGCCAACTCTCCCGGAATGTCCGGGATACTCCCGCATTTTGCTAGAGTCTCCCGGGCTCCCGGGCGAGTGTGGCAATCTCCCGCATCTGGATAATTCTGCCCACTTCCTAGTGAAGTGGGCAGAATTAAGTCCCAAACGCCGCGATTCCCGGTGAATCGCAGTGTTTGGCCCGCCCCCCGTTACGCCCACCTCCTCCGCAGGCTCCCGGATTTGACCAACAGAAAGTTGGTAAGTATGAAATAGAGTGGTGACCTTTCTGGGTCATTATTCCTTGCACTAATAAATCTCCCGCCTTTCCAGCACCAGAACAGTCCCATGCCAGTGCATTTCTTCCGCTGTGCTAGACAGAGGGCATCAAGCATTCCTCCAGCATCCTTGCATTTGCTCTATGTCTCACATATGTTCTTCTCTTCCAGCCAAACAGTTCCACACTCTTTTTTCCTGTCATCCACCGTCCAATGTCTGTGTTCTTTCTGTCCCAGTGGTGCACGCAGGGGTGGTTTCTGGGTCACCAGAAACCCCTCCCCTCCGCTAAAAAAGTGCCTTATATAGCGGCACTGTACTATACAGCAGCCGCGGCGCTGTCAAAGAAGCATCCGCGGCGGTGCTGTATTGTCTACAGTGCTGCCTAAACAGAGCTGCTGCGTGGGCGCATGCGCGGCAGCTCTCTCTCTCCCCCCCTTAAAAATGCTCCGTGCGCCCCTGTGTCCATTGACAACTTTGTTTCCTATTTGTCAGTTTCAAATATGGCTTTGTCTTTGCAACTCTGCCTAAAAGGCCAGCATCCCAGAGTCATCTTTTTATTGTTGCAAATGACAATGGTATTTGACGTGTACTATTTCAGGAAGCATCCAACTCAGGACCTGTAAGGTGTCTGCTTCTCAAACTGCAGACACTGATGTACTTATCCTCTTGTGCAGTTGTGCTTCTGGGCCTTCCGCTTCTTTTTCTATCCTGGTTAGATCCAGATAGGACTTTTCTCTCATGATCATTGTGGACACCCTTGTATGAAATCTTCAGTTTCTTGGCAATCTGAATAGCCTTCATTTCTGAAAACAACAATATACTGTGGTGTTTCTTGAGAAAGCTGTTTTGTTTTGCTCTTATTTGAACCTATAAATCCGGGTTTGCAATCATATGTGAATAACGAAGCAGCATCCAAAAGAGTGAGTTCGGCTACAGGAAAAGCTGTTAAGGGTCCCTGGTGTTTTGTATGGAGACAGCAGGGTGTGCTCCATGAAAAAGGCCCAGTCCGAGTCTTCTGGTCTGCAGGATCACAGCAGACTAACTAGGAGCAGCACCTGAGTGGTGTCTGTAAAAGGCTGCAGTTTTGCCGCAATCAGTCTCTCAGACCTGGGGAGGTTAGTTGCCTCCTGAGAGACTCTGCTGAGGTGAGCAATAATATGTGTTTGATTTCTGTGTGGGACATAAGGTCCTTCACCCTTGAAAGAGGGACTACATGAAATGTGTAGTGTGTGTCGAACAGACAAAGCTTTTTATTTATTTTTGTTCATTTAATTGTGCTAATAAAACTGGCTGAGGTCAGTTACACCGAAATTAATGGACTTGTGAAACTCCATGGCTGCTGCTTGCTGTGCCATTTATATGGTACCGAATCCCCTCACACGGTCACTATATCCCTCACACGGTCACTCTTCCCCTCTTTCCCCTTCCCTTATCCTCCGTTCCTCCTTCTCTCCCCCGTGTCTCTCTGTGTGTCTACCCCACCCCTTAGATTGTATGCTCCTTTGAGCAGGGCCATCTCTCCTCCTGTCTTCACCACTTTTAACTCTGCTCTCCAGCTACCTAGCCCTCCTCCTCTTCCCCCCCGTCCCCTCTCGCTCCCTCCTCTCCCATCTGGGGGTCTCCCTGTCATCCGTGCCCTCCCTCTTGAAATCCGTCGTTGGCGGACCTTCCCATCTCCCCTCCCCCGGCCCTTTAGCTGTGCCTTGAGCTCACTGAGTTACTGTGCTTATTGTTTTCTGTACTGTGCTGTCTCACCTCGTATTGTAATTTTGCTTGTCCCTGTACGGCGCTACGGACACCTAGTGGCGCCCTATAAATAAAAATTAATAATAATAATAATAATAATATATATATATATATATATATACACAGACATCTAAGTGATGTCAGGCCTGGCCTTATATAGTCGCTGTTACTTTAAGGCACATACAGTCATGGCCAAAAGTTTTGAGAATGACACAAATATTATGCTTCACAAAGTTTGCTGCCAGTTTTTATGATGGCAATTTGCATATACTCCAGAATGTCATGAAAAGTGATCAGATGAATTGCAATTAATTTCAAAGTCATGACAATGAACATTATCCCAAAACAACATTTACACTGCATTTCAGCTCTGCCACAAAAGCACCAGCTGACATCAGGTCAGTGATTCTCTTGTTAACACAGGTGAAAGTGTTGACGAGGACAAGGCTGGAGATCACTCTGTCATGCTGTTTGAGTTAGAATAACAGACTGGAAGCTTTAAAGCGAGGGTGGTGCTTGACATCATTGTTCTTCCTCTGTTAACCATAGTTACCTGCAAGGAAACACGTGCAGTCATTACTTTGAACAAAAAGGGCTATAGAAGCAAGGATATTGTTGTTAGTAAGATTGCGCCTAAATCAACCATTTATCGAATCATCAAGAACTTCAAGGAGAGAGGTTCAATAGTTGTGAAGAAGGCTTTAGGGCACCCAAGAACGTTCAGCAAGCGCCAGGACCATCTCCTAAAGTTGATCTAGCTGCGGGATTGGGGCACCACCAGTGCAGAACTTGCTCAGGAATGGCAGCAGGAAGGTGTGAGTACATCTGCATGCACAGTGAGGTGAGGTGAAGACTTTTGGAGGAAGGCCTGGTGTCAAGGCCAGCACAGAAGCCATTTCTCTCCAGGAAAAACATCAGAAACAGACTGATATTCTGCAAAAGGTACAGGAATTGGACTGCTGAGGACTGGGGTAATTTTTTCTGATGAATCCCCTTTCAGATTTTTGGGGACATCTGGAAAAACGCTTGTACGGAGAGGGAAAGGTGAGTGCTACCATCAGTCCTGTGTTATGCCAACAGTAAAGCATCCTGAGACCATTCATGTGTGGGGTTGCTTCTCACCCAATGGAGTGGGCTCACTCACAATTATGCCTAAGAACACAGCCATGAATAAAGAATGGTACCAAAACATCCTCCAAGAGCAACTTCTCCCAACCATCCAAGAACAGTTTGGTGATGAACAATGCCTTTTCCAGCATGATGAAGCACCTTCCCATAAGGCAAAAGTGATAACTAAGTGGCTTTGGTATCAAAACATAGACATTTTGGGTCCATGGCAAGGAACCTCCCCAGACCTTAATACCATTGAAAACTTGTGGTCAATCCTCAAGAGGCGGGTGGACAAACAAAAACCCACAAATTCTGACAAACTCCAAGCATTGATTAGGCAAGAATGTACGGCCATCAGTCAGTATGTGGCCCAGAAGTTGATTGACAGCATGCCAGGGCGAATTGCAGAGGTCTTCAGAAAGAAGGGTCAACACTGCAAATATTGACTCTTTGCATAAACTTAATGTAATTATCAATAAAAACCTTTGACACTTATGAAATGCTTGTAATTTTACTTCAGTATACCATAGCAACATCTGTCAAAAAGGTCTTATAACACTGAAGCAGCAAACTTTGTGAAAACCAATATTTCTGTCATTCTCAAAACATTTGGCCGTGACTGTACACACACAACAACACATGCTCATGACTGATGATAAGAAACAACTGTGGGCGCTGCTAAGAAGGCAACTGACAGGTATCTTATGGCCCAGTGAACTTTCCATTCACATGAATGAGAAGGTTATGGTGGAGGGACCGGGGGTTCAAGCAGATCGGAATAATGCTAGAAAAGGTAAGTAAAGCTTAGTTAAAATTAAGATATTAGTTTGGATGTATTTTTTAAGGCACACTATAAATATTTCATAAGTGTATATATTTTTTTACTCTGTAGTAAATAGTTAAAAGAACAAACCATCAAAGTCAACATCTGCATGCTTGAAATCACTTGTAGTCGTCCTTATTCTCTTTTCTGTGTCCAGTTCTGCAATAACTGAATCAAAATAAGCTATTGCATCTAAGATCTCGCACTTGGGATGCTGTCTCACATTATCCTTTGAAACCTGAATAAAACAAACAAACATTGTCATATATACAGCTACCTGGAAGCTTGTCCTTTATTTCTGTGCACATTGCATGAGTTCCACATGGGACAAAAATATTTGAGAATATTCCATATTACAGTGGTTCCATCCATCTGCATTATAAGATGCTCAAGTGATACAAATATATAAGTATAAAATCCTGTCAATAATAGCTATATCAACTGAGAGATCTTACGTCAACATTATTACCAGTGACTTCTGATATCATCACTTCAGTGTTCATTATGAAATCTCGTGTATTACAAAGAATATTGCGCTCCAAAATATATTATAGATATTCAGTCTACTTGGATTCAATGACAGGTGTAGAAGCAATCAGCTATGGTTTATGGGTATAGGAACAGTATGGTGTGCATTATCCCACTTATACTCACATCCCGTCTTACACATTTAGACAGGACTGCATTGACCAATACATAAAGTTTCATTTTAAAGTAACTTTAATAAAGGTTAGCTAAAGTTTTCAATATTGTCACAAATCTCATCCTCAAAAATTGCTTATTCCTTAATTAACTCAACACAAGTTTCTTTTAATTACACTCATACCTAGTGTAGTTTAACCAAAGGCTATTATTATAGGCCTCATAGAGTCTTGTACTGTTCACCTGCTGTGTATGTTTGTCTTGGTCTACTACTCACATGTTTTCAGTTTTCTCTCAGCTATCAAAACACTTTGTCCACCCAGACATGTTCAACTAACTAAAAACTCATCTTAAACAGCAACAGCATAAGGTAACTTGCATTATTTCAGGTCCCAGAAAGACTTGCTAGACACACTCAGCTGGCTGTATATGGTTGTGTGACAAGTGGATATGGAAAAGGCCAATCTGTAACTTGATGACAACTTTGAACCACAAGCACAACGTGAGGAAAAGAGAATGTTCATCCCTTTTCTATACACTCGAGGTGGTATGATCAATGATCCCCATTACATTTTTTGTTTATGCTGTGTTCACCATGTAAATGGAAAGCACAGCAATGATGGGCAGACAATGAAGTGACTGTGAGTACTTCCTTAGACCACAAAATCTGCCCTGGAGCATCTAAAACTCTTATTTGGCACTAAACAGTGACGGCTGATATGTAATATTTCTACATTCATGCGTAATTACCAGAAACATTTATTTATTCTTCAATTTTCAACATTTGTATTGACTCATCCCTCCATTCCCATGTTTTGGTCATACAATCTAGATTCTTCTTTGCTTTTAGTTTTTCTTATTATTGGAGAGCCTAATGTAGAGTTGGACGAAACAGTTAGCGTCAACATTAGCTTAAATAAGAAGCTTACAAGGTATGGGGTTTCAAGTCACAGTTATATCATGTTTTGCTTGGCTACTGATATTGCAGCCACTCAACCTCACACCGGTGTTTAACATGCAAGAACATAGAGCACATATTTTAAGAGTGTCAGAAATATCATTAACACTGACACCAGGAGCTCAAGTCCCAAATCTCAAGCACTGTGTCATATTTCAAACTGATTTTCTAAACTAATTTATAGCAACTTAATTAACATAGAGTTATTAAAATCAATATAGCTAAATGCTTTATAACTTTGTAACTTTATACTGTGTACATGGTAGCCTAAGGAAATGTTATCTGTAATTTTGCTAATAATAATAGTATATTAACTAAGTTGCTAAACTGACAATAAAACTCATCCACTACTGTGTTAATTCACACTTGTAAACCAATAAAATAAATATTATTTGTATTGCCTTTCTAGCTATTTCTTCATATTCAGCTAGCTTCTAACTTTATTGGAACATCATACCTCCCAGCTTTGCTGGTCCTTGAATCAGGACAGATGGTGGAAGAAGAGAAAACCCCATCATAGTGGGACATGGTCACACACCTGGAGGGGTAGTGTCTAGCCAGTGGCAGATGTGTGGTACCTTTTCACCTATGTACTGCTTTGTGGAGCAGCAGTGTACCAGACATAGCTCCCAAAATTTATGATCCGATGCACATTTGGGCGAGACAGCAGTACGAAGACCTCAAGCTGGGCAGCATGGGATATCAAATATCTAAATATCATTTCTGATGCATCAATTTTTGTTGATTCCTTTAATCAGACTCACGTTGTGTCCCTATGTTCACACACTAAGAACACCACTCACTTTTTGAATTTGATTTTCCATCAAATGGGAGGATGTTTATGATTTTCTTACAAGACTCTCTATACACTACAATCCCACATCTAGATGGTATTAAAGCAGTGAAATATTATCTTAATTCTGACCAGCACCTTATGGTTTGTTTCACAGGACTGCCATGGGCACAAGGTTTGCCCCGAGTATTGCCAATCTTTAAATCGGCCTATTCGAACAACAATATATTTGGATATTGGTGTTATTGTTGTATATGCAAGCAAACATAAAGAGGCCAATTATATTTAGTATTTCAATATGTTACTGGAGCTGTGGCGGAGTCAGTTAAGAGAGCAATTGCCATGGTGAGGTTGTTTGTCTGATCCCACCTCCCTTCTTTTCTCTCAGAGATTTTACGTTGTAAACATAGGCTGTGAATACACCACTGCTGCAATTAGCATACTCACCTGTCATACAGGATTTTTTGCTAACGAGGCGCAAAAGTGCAGTAACATTGCTCCCAATTAGACATTTGATTTCATTGCTTGCATTAGATCCATAATTTGCTGACTTGGTACTATGGGCTCTTGACTTCTGCATCACATGCCCTCCTCCGTACAATGCATCAGAAGCACGCTTGAGAGCACAGGTGGAGGGACGTGCAGTCTGCACCTCATGGTCTTCCTCCTTGCTCCATAGAAAGAGCTCTGCGATCCCTGCTTACTTTATTAAAGCAAGACAAGACATTTGTAGGCAGGCTCCATTTAGCGTGTCACCATTCTCTATCATGACACATAAAAAACAAGCTCAGCAGGTTGACAGATGGAACCCTCTCAGCAGAATTGCGTTGCGTGTGTTTCAGCCTTACACCTAACATTCAGCAGCTGGTAGAAAATCTGGTCACCCAGAAGTCACATTGATGGTTAGATTAGCTTGTAACACGTTTATCTTACATTAAAAAGCCAGCTGAAAAGTTATTGTAGATTTGTGTTTCTTTGATTACATGGATTGTTTTAACTAATTACTGAGATAAAAGAGCAATGTGCGGCCCTTTTAAAGGTTACAGACTAGGTACTCATCTACAGGAGATGTCTTAACATTGACAGCTGAGCTTATCCCAATATAGCTATACTGTGCACAAAATTCTCCTATTTATGTATATGCTGGCCCATAGTGATTTATATATTGTGTGCTTGAGAGAGTTGGACTATAATTATTTTGCTTTTGTGGAGAAGTGCCCCGTCCGTCGGCCCGGGAAGAGGGTGAACATAGCAGAGGGAATAGACTCACCAGACCTTTGCTCCCTCTGTTAGTATCCTCTATCTTCTTTTACAGGTCCCGGCGGCAGTGGACAGGCGAGCCAATCAAGGCTCACCTCTCGCAGCTGGCCAATCAGAGGCCGGATCGGCGAGATAATCCTGGCTCGCCTCCGGCCATCCAAACTACTAGCGCCGCCGCCTCCGCGAGCTATGGGCGCAAGGCCCTAGTCTTTAAAGGGCACAAGGCCCCTAGTTGTTAGGAGGGCACCGGGCCCTAGTTAGTTAGAAGGGCACAAGGCCCTGGTCTTTAGAGGGCACGAGGCCCTAGTTGTTACAGGGCAGGAGGCCCTCAGGTAGGAGCGCGGCTCCACCCCCACAGGGCACAAGGCCCTCAAGTAGCTTCTGGCTGTAGGCCTGAATAGGTAGGAGCTCGGCTCCCCCGCAGGGCGCAAGGCCCTGAGCTGTAGCAGAGTGCAAGGCTCTGGACGGTAGAAGGGCGCAAGGCCCTCTAGTGCAGAGAGGCATAGACCTCTGGTTAGGGAAGCGATAGGCTTCCGTGAGCATAGCAGGGCGGCTGCCCTGTAGCTTAGCAAGGACTCCGGGTCCTTGCTGGTAGAGGGACATGAGGTACCTGACGGTGAGCGGGCAGTAGGCCCTTGTAGTTGGCAGTGGGCATTCGGCCCAGATCTAGCGGGATGCTAGGTCCTGACATAGAGTAGGGAACACTTGGTTCCTACATAGGTATGAAGTAGAGTCCTGGAGTGGTGTTTAGAACCCCTCCATCCGTCCGGAAGGGCACCTAAGTCCTGAGCCCCAGGGAAAGGCGGGCTTAACGGCCGGGGCTCGGGCCACAGGGGGTAGGCCTGTGAGGGCAGAGCGTCTCAGGACGCGAGAGTGGTCAGTCGGAGGTAGGTACGGTGTGGTGAGGTCCATAGCGTTCCCTCGGGATTGGGTAAGTAACAGAGGTGTTGGGGAAGGGCTGTTGTTGTGTTGTCTTTCTTGTCTTGCAGGTGCTGATCGGAAGACAAGGTAGCGGCAGGAGTCAATGGGGCATCGTCGGAGAGTCGTGTACGTGAGTATAGCCACGGCGAGGACTGTTCCCTTGGTGCACTCACCTTGTGGAGCTGTCCCTCCCGTATTCTCCCTTTCCCTTACAGTAAAACGAGTGCCCTGTACACAAAGTCAGGGGCCTCCTCCCCCTGCGGCGTTTGGGCGCCCGGACATCCCCCTCTACCCCCGGGGGCACCTCACACTTTCACCTACACAGTGGTCTTAACTATCCTAATTGCACTTTTTCAAATTATTTAATTCACTTGTACACATTTCATTAGAAGTGCACCTTATTTTCACACAAACAACACATTTACAGATTCAAGACAGAAATAGTTAAGCCATTATTATCCTGCAGTAGGAAACCACAGTCTGCTCATCTTGGATTCCTACCTATAATCCCTTAGATTGTACGCTCCTCTGAGCAGGGCCATCTCTCCTCCTGTTTCCAAAACTTCTAACTCTGCTCTCCAGCTACTTAGCCCTCCTCCTCAAAGGTCCTCCACCCCACGTCCACTTTCGCTCCCTCCTCCCCCCTGGGGGTCTCCCTGTCTTCCGCGCCCCCCTTCTTGGACCCCGTCGTTTTCGGATCCTCCCTCCCCCTTCCCCGCCCTCTCTAGCTGTGCATTGAGCGTACTGAGTTGCTGTGTTTACTGTACTGTGCTGTCTCCCATTGTATTGTGATTTTGTTTGTCTCTGTACGGCGCTGCGGATGCCTTGTAGCGCCTTATAAATAAATATTAATAATTAATAATAATAATAATCTTATATCCTACAGTAACATACTGTAGGAGAGGGCCTAAACTCTTAGACCCACACACAAGCCATTACAGCATAAAAAAGCCATATACTTTCCCCCCACCTCCTGCACGAAGTTGTGAATGGTTTCAGTGAAGGAGAAGGAAGGGCTCAGCCATCCACAGAGGGACATGCTCCTGCCTCCTTCAAATTCTACTTTAACCATTTAGCGTTACGCATTCATTGCAGCTCTGTGCCCCAACAGTAACTCTTATGCCCTATGCTTCAGCAGCTGACAGTGCCACCTGCACCAGTTTGCATGTGTCTCTGGCAGCTTAAAATCTTTTTTTTTTTTTTTGCAAATCTTCTTTATCTGCTGTTCCCCCTCCCTGTACTACAGGGGGGGGGGGGCACATTCACACAGATGATTACCCTAATTAGGAGTTCTGGTAATCTCTGAAGGATCCCCTCTGTTCCATCCTGGGCACCTGTGTAGTTACTTTGCAAACTGGGATCTTACGTTTTTCCCTCCCTGACATGCAGAAACTATATTGGTGATTTGCAGTCAGCCTCTGCCTTGTTCTGGTTATCACCAATGTTCATGGTTTTTGCTAGGGTTAGGGAGCATCCCAAAGTTATTGGGAGAAGCCCTTGTTAACTCCTCAAGTAGTAGTGACAACTAGAACATATGACTGCCTGCACTGCACACTATAGACATTTCCAGCAGTGAAGAGGGGGGTGTAGAGAACTGGAAAGTTTATGTGCAGAGTCCAGGGGAGAGAGCGGTGAGGGGACTGTTAATAAACCACAATAAGCAATAGAAGCTGCCAATAAGGTAATTTGTATGTTTTCCTATGTTGAAGATGATAGTGTGCTAGACCGAATGTCTACCTTGTAGCACTCCTGGATCATCCACCTGATTGTAGCTCAGACTCTCCCACCTCAGAATCCTAACGGTTAAAATCAGCAAAACAAGCTGTCCTTGCACATGTAGGTTTGATACCAGTGAACCGGTGTAATGCAGATGTAACAGGCATAGCATTTACCTCTGATGAACTGAATAGGCATCAGGACATCTTACTTGGATAAAATAAATGAGGTACATAAATTTTATTTACCATCGCGTATTTACAATCTTCTCTTTTCCACCACAACTCACTTGCATTGAGTTGTCAACACTTGAGCATTCACCTCGGACCAGAACACGAACAGACCCGACTCTGACCCATCAGAACCAAAGGGCCTTGTCAGGCTTTAACTAAGTTCTCACATTTTTAAAACACTCAGTTCCCAAGAATGCTCTCTCCACTCCCCTCCACCCTCACAGGGGGCATTAATTTTATATGTGACAATATGCCTCCCTCCTACTATAGTGCAGAGTGCACAGAAAAAGGGTTTTTGTTTTGCTTTTGTTTTGTACAAAAAGTACAAAATATTTTTTACAAAGTAATCAAAATATAAGTAATGAAAAAGAAAAAAGAAACATGGATAAGTTTTGACTCAAGTAGGTTGCTCCAAAAGGAAGACGTTCAGTAGGAGAAGGCAGAGCATATAGATTCTTTATTGAATATAGGAACTATTGGCAAGACTCTGAAGGCAGATCTTGGGTGGTAAGTGCTGTTAGCTCCAGGTGTAAGAAATATGTTTAGGGGATGGGGTCACTTTTACAGAAAGCATTTGAAGGGAAAATTGGTAAAATAAACCCTCAGCCTGCCAGTGACAGCCAGCATAGAAATGACAGCATATCCCAAGGGTATATTTTGTTGATATGGCTATGCACATTAGTCTTTGCACCAGATATGGCTATGCACATTAGTTTTGGCACCAGATATGGCTATGCACATTTAACCTGCCACCAGATAATGCCATGCACATTAGTCTTGGCACCAGATAATGCCATGCACATTAGTCTTGGCACCAGATAATGCCATGCACATTAGTCTTGGCACCAGATAATGCCATGCACATTAGTCTTGGCACCAGATAATTCCATGCACATTAGTCTTGGCACCAGATAATGCCATGCACATTAGTCTTGGCACCAGATAATGCCATGCACATTAGTCTTGGCACCAGATAATGCCATGCACATTAGTCTTGGCACCAGATAATGCCATGCACATTAGTCTTGGCACCAGATAATGCCATGCACATTAGTCTTGGCACCAGATAATGCCATGCACATTAGTCTTGGCACCAGATAATTCCATGCACATTAGTCTTTGCACCAGATATGGCCATGCACATTAGTCTTGGCACCAGATATGGCTATACATATTAGTCTTGGCACCCGATATGGCTATACATATTTGTATTGGTACCAGATATGGCTATGCACATTAGTCTTGGCACCAGATATGGCCATGCACATTAGTCTTGGCACCAGATATGGCTATACATATTTGTATTGGCACCAGATATGGCCATGCACATTAGTCTTGGCACCAGATATGGCTATGCACATTAGTCTTTGTGCCGGACACGACTATAAGCATTAGTCTTGGTAAAAGGTATGGGGCTGCATTTTTAATTTGATCTCCCTGGAGCCTGGCCTGCTAGCTGATTTGCAGTCAACTCCGGATTAGTGAATATACGGCAAGTTAGACAGGAGGCACTAAAAGAGAGAGGAGCTCTGGCATTATAACACATGAAGCACTAAGATACCAAACTGTGAGATCAGTTCTCTCGTAACCAGGATCTAATGAATATTAGTCCGGTAAGTGTCTAAGTGATGTCACTGGGGTATAATCTAGTTCGGCCCATTGATTGGACGCCTTGACTTGGATGGGTATCAGTAACAGGTCCACTTTAAAAAGGCACTACAATATATACAAAAAGGGGAGGAGACACATAACCAACCATTATAATCTATACAAGGTAAGTCAAAACAGTTTTTATATTTTATATTTAATTTTACACATCTGAATACCTATTGCTCTCGTTTAATATAAAAACTGAAAAAATGTATTAAACTAATCCATAAATGAATTTCACATTTTGTTTTTAAACAATGGACATCTCCGCTTTCTCTTACCTTACAATCACCTGACTCATGTGATGACATTTTTCCAGCTTTGGAAGGTTTGGTTGATACTGGGGAGTATTCGGAGACTCCAGTCATACACCTCAAGTTATGGAGACTGCCCAGATATTTTTTTCTGAGCGCTAACAGATCCTGGAGGTATTGGAGAAAATCCTGAGTCTTAGCAAACATCCATGCTGAATCTTCATCTTTGTAATGGCAGCATCCTGAACCCTCGATATTCGTGGTACTTTTGTATTTCTTCAATGACTCGCACATTGTCTGTTTTCCACCTCCGACCACATACATAGAGGTGCTACGGACCAAGCGCACTGGCGAGAGTGTGCCATTGTAAGATGCGTTACCTTCTGTAAGATCATGACTGCAGGAATTCGGATGAAGAGCTGACTGGATCTTTCGGAGCATGTTTTTTTTTCTGCACTCTACAACTTTGCTGAATAATTCCAATTTGCATATGAACTATTGTCTACTAGGTAAGCAAACATCCTAACTTGGAGTACGAAGGAGGCTGGCACTTGTGACCTTTGTAAATACCCATAGACTTCTTATGCAGAGAAAATGCAATTCTTCATAAGAATTATTGTACTGAATTTTTACCTAATTGAAAGTATTACTAATGCTTCTTCATTCACCATCCTTTAAGTGCACTGCAAAGTTAGCCAGTCCAGACACAAAGACCCATCATTGATACAGTCTCTGACAAAGGTTCTCAAGTGTTTTTCTCCAAGGTAACAGAAAAGCACATGGGTATCTGGTGTCCCATTATTGTTAAGAAAATGGAAGAGTCAGATAACAAGATGCAATGAACACTGTACACAGGAGTCTGGGCAGGACATTCATTGCAACAGTTAATTTATTACAGACACCATCATTTATATCATATGGAGAGTGTGGAAAGTTAGTAGGATTCCGTTAGAAGAACGATCAACAATATATAATCATTTTATATGTTGTGTAAATTAAAAAGTTGCATATCCTTGCAATGTGTTTCAGTAGTTTGTTATTGTATTTCTCTACTTCTTTAGTATTTTGTTGTCTACAAAGAGTGTCTAGTCACCGAATAAACTTCTGCTATTTTATATGTAAATAACTTGCAAAGGCTGATGCTGTCATTTATTTATAGTGGAGAGCTTATTCAGTTCTTTTAACCTAGCTCACACTAGGGGGTAAATGTATGAACGTGCGGGTTCTTCAACACCCGCGTGTTCAGCGATTAAATTTCAAGCGGCGCTGCATTGTAAAGGGAAACTTCCCTTTACAATGCAGCGCCGCTTGAAATTTAATCGCCGAACACTCTGAACACGCGGGTGTTGAAGAACCCGCACGTTCATACATTTACCCCTAGCTGTAAGTACTTTTCATATATTAATAAATGCTTTAAAAAAGCGTAAAAATAGGTTTAATAAAAGACAATGGTGATGCTCCCACCGTTGTGTTCTAAAATTTTAATGCCATGTGTAAAAATGGAGAACACAGCACAACTTATGTGAAATAACACACTACCAGTCCTATAGATTGTATGTTTAAGTGCAACGCATGAATAGAGTATGGGAACATGTGTCACTAAAATGTGTCTAATACGCACATTAATTTAATTTATTTTCACCAATTTTCCCAGTTTATGTGTAAAAAAGGGTCCACTACAAATCCTACACTGTATAAGTATTTAATCCATATCTTGCACTTATGAGAACTAATTTGCTTAATGCGGACATTGAGTAAGTATCTCTACCAGTGTCAGACTGGGACATGAAGGGCCCACCGGGGGAATGCAATGACAGAGGCACATTAAATAGTGTGTGCGCCGTTGCAAAGTCTGAAGGGGTGTGGCCAGCCACCAGATGGGTGAAAGGAAAGGAAATTGCTGCCCCAGTAACCTTACCTGAGTGATTCTTCTCCTTCTGGCACATGGGCAGAAAGCCAGAATCATCGCTAAGGTGACTGGGGCAGTGATTCTTATTTCTTTCCAACACATGGGGCACATGGCGAGTTGGAGGCAGGGCAGTGGCAAATGCAAGATTTCTACAGGGGGGTTTCCATGCCATGCTCCCAGAGTTGGCATGGCCTAAATCATTGGCTATTATTTAGCCTGTGTGAGGCTGCCTTCCAACCTCATTCCCATCCACTTCAATTAAACTGGCAATGCTGTCTGCACAACTGCTAGGTGAATAGAATAGAACATACCATCCAACTGTACTTATGGTGGGGACAAAGTCCTTACTGACCAGGACAGTCACCCAAAATGGGGACTGCCCCACCAGAATCAGGACAGTTGGCAGACTGTCCTGCTCCCTCCTACCTGTTCTTGCAGGTAGCCAGTGCCTACCTGCACTGCTGCTGCCAGTGTCTTAAGCTCAGTTGCTGTGTGTCTAGATCCTGAAATGTTGGGGCTCTGTTTGGAAAAAGGGATAAGTACCTGAAATATGGTAAGCCTAACAATGAGTGAGTGCAATAGGCCTCCCTCCCCCAAAATAGCCCCGACATTAAATCAATAGCACTTAAGTTTAATAAATAGGCCTGACTACCTGCAAACAGCCCCAACATTAAATTAATAGCATTCACATTTAATAAATAGATCTATGTCCCCCCAACGTGCCTGACATTAAATAATAATATTCACATTTAATAAATAAAGTCACCCCCCCAAAGCAGCGCAGAATTTAAATAATTAGTACATTTAATAAATAGCCCTCCTTCTCCATAAAGTAGCCCAAAAATTAAATTCAATTATTAGCCCCCAAACCACCCCAGCATTAAATAGTCCCATCACAACTTAAATTAATAGGTACTAGCATTACCCCCTATTAAATTAAATAGCCCCCACCATCACCCCACCAATTAATGAATATTTCAAACTGTCTAAGGACTATAGACCTCGCATTAATTTAATAGCCCAAGCACCCCCAGCCATAATACATGAAGAGCCCTCCTTCCCTGCACACCTACCTTCTTCACTACCCACCCCCATGTCGGTTCTCTCAACCTATACACAGTCTGGGTGTATAATACACTTCAACTAAAGTTCAAACTGTGAGTAGAAGCAACGTCCTTGAAAATAGTTAAATCACTGAAAAGTGGACACACAATTTATGGCAAACTGTGAAATATGGCCCTAATAATTGTCATCCCAAAATGCTTCTAATGACAATTGGGGGGGGTTGGGGAGGGGAGGGGGCAGCTGAAATATCATTTTTTTTTTGCTGTGCTTTCCAAAATATAGCTTTATATAGCTAACATCACACTATATTCAAAGAGAATGAATGCAATTCAATAAGTCAGCTGCACTCTCTAACAAATTGACCTGCTTCTATAAAACTGTTATTTTGAACAGTATTATAGTTACATTCTGTGCCGCCTCTGATTGCCTTTATCCAGCATTTATTATTAGTTTGTGACAGAATAATTAATCAGTATTAGAATTCAATAGGATACATTGCAATACAAAACAATCCCCTTTTTTTCATGTAGTAAAGCACACATGCCCCTATGCTACCAACAGTGACTTGGACTCCCTAGTTTTCTGCCACCCTCTCATTCCCAGTTCTCACTACACCCCCCCCCCCTGTATAATCTCTATAATCGCTGAGTTGGCTTACTTACCTGTTTGCTTCTTCTCACTATGGTAACTGAGGACCCTCAGGAAGTGGCACCCATTGGGAGTTTCCCTGGTACACCGGTGGGCCAGTGCGACGCTAGTCCTTACATATTTGTCTGTTTATAATAATCATCATCTTTATTTATATGGTGCCACAAACTCTACAGCGTCGCACAATTAACAAAAAATAAACAGAACGAAAATACCAGACCTGCATGTATAGTATGGAACACATACACACACATTATGTATATGTGTGTGTGTGTATATACACTAGAGATGGTCACTGACCCCCGTGTTTTGGTTTTGGATTCGGTTTTGGATCTGGATTACCGTCGTGTTTTGGTTTTGGTTTTGGTTTTGCAAAACCGCCATTGCGTGTTTTGGTTTTGGTTTTGGTTTTGTTTGGTTTTGTTTTGCAATTTGTTATAAAAATTACATTTATTGGTGCTAAAATAACATAATTTAGGTATTATTTTGTAGCTACATTATTATTAACCTCAGTAACACTAATTTCCAGTCATTTTTTATTCAATTTTGAACACCTCCTATGTCACAATATGATTTTCATACACTTGAAAAGAAAAATTGCTGCAGTTCTTGCCAGTGATAACAAAAAGGCCATTGTCATGCCTGGGCATAAGACCAAAAATCCACCTCTTAAGTGTGGAATTATTTTTACACGAATCCTGGCAAGAGTTGTCGATCCATTTGTAACATTTTGAAAGCCACACTCAGTAGAGGTAGGGACCTTAACCATCTGGGATCCTCATCCATGTTTCGTCATTTTTCAGCGAGTTATTGGCAAACTGTTGGGAAAATCAGAAACTTTGGTTAAAAAAAAATTAACAACAAGCATTCCAGCATAATCTACCTCCCTTCTCTCATCTACATCCCAGCACCTGCAATCTTCCCCCCCAACAATTGGCAAGTAAACAATCCTCTGCAAGAGGAAGCAAGAATGAAACCTGTCACCCAGTCGCAAAGCGGATCACAGACGCCCTGGGTACTATGCTAGCGTTAGATCTGTGTCCAATGTCCACTATGAATACAGTTGGTTTAAGACATTTAATTGAGGTGTTATGTCCCTGTTAGCAAATGTCATCACTATACCATTTTACTAGAAAAGCTTATTCTCTCCTGTACCGGAAAGTTCCTAAAAATGTCATTATTGGGTGACAAAATGGTATTCTACCCACTGTACACTTAACCACAGATATGTGTACAAGCGGAACTGGGCAAACAAAAGATTATATGACTGTGAAAGCCCACTGGGTTGGTCTTTCGCCTTCCCCAGCATGGACAGCAGCAGCATGTACCCAGGTGCATCACATTTTTGAGAAGTAGGCTACTCTGTGTATCAGCAGCTTCACTAAGAGGCATACAGCTGACAAACTGTTCCAAAAACTAAGGGATGTCATTGAAAGATGGCTAATCCTGCTTGGAGTCTCCTGAGGATATGTCATTTCTGATTACGACCCCAATATTGGTCCAGCATTACAGCGGGGCTGAATTCCATCACATTTCCTGTTTTGCACACACTATCAACTTGGTGTTACAGAACTTTTGAAAAATGACATGCAGGAGATGCTGTTTGTGTCCATAAACATTTAGGGTCAATTTGTGGTTTCTGCAACAGCATGTAGGAGAATACAGCAGCTGCAAGAAGACTAGCATTTGAGGGGAATATACTTTAGTCCAGCGAAGTAGTTACCTGTGAAGAAAGTGCAGACACAGTTAGCTTGAGTCAAGTGATTGCCTTAATAATAGATTTTGAAAAGGTGCTACATAAAATTATAGTGTGCAATAAAACAAAGTAAATGTGCTAACTATATTTTAATTGTAGATGAAATACTTAATTTTCTTTGCAAGGATCCCAGACTTATCAACATCTTGTTGGGACGTCTTCTCCTTCAGTTTCTCTGGCAACTGCTTGTAATAAAAGAAATTGCTTTCCCAAGACACCCAGTGATGATGCAGATGAGTCCGCTAAACATTTTGATATTTGCTGTGCTGTAAAAGAATTGCCCAAAAACCGTGACAGCTCTGCCCTAAAATCAACTAGTCATTCCCTTTGGAAGGCCATTATCAGCAATTACATCATACTACACAGACTTCTATGATATTGGGATATTGGGATGAATTAGTATTGTTGGAGGAAGATTATCACTAAACCCTGCCACCTCTCCAGTTTCGCAATGAGCTATGGTACAATAAAATGTAACTGCAGATTTAGACCAAGACTGTCAGCCCTATTATTTCTATTTCAGCAATTACAATTAGCAATGGAGCAATGGAGCTCTTCTCTTTGGGTGTTACCTATATAACGCAGCACAATTTGCCTGCAAATTCTACAGACAAGCCTGCTTGTCTTCCTCTCCATCAATGACTCTTAGCAATTGAGCACTCGTCTTTGGGTGTATATTACACCCAAACATTATTAGTGAAAATTATGAAAAATACAGTTTAATCCCTGATAGGCCCTCCACCATCCTTTGCATGTTAATAGTAGGATTGGTTGGAATTATGGTCAAGGTCACACATTTTTTTGACAAATCCTTCAAACCAGCCCAGATGTCAAACTGTTGTGGTCTGCCCCCTGCGTCATCCCTGCTTGTGTTTGGAAAGTGCATATTGGTGCCAGAACCTCACATGCCAGAACTGCTCCCACTGGTGCCACACTGCTGCAGGACTTACACAATCAACCGCATCCTCATCGTCGGATACCCAAATCTCCCCCACATCCTCTTCTAAAGACAAAGTGTCATCCTCACTTGGTGTATCACCGGCTACACTCGGGCTGTTCAGGCACACATCAGCAGAACTGCTGAAAGGGCCCTTCTTTATGGGTAGACTAACAGAATGGTCACGATTAGACATCCCACTGTTGGATGGACTCTCCACAGGGATTGTTGTCATTTGTGAATCAGAGCAAATATTCTCCTGTAATGCCTCACTGTTATCTTGCAGCTCGGCTTTGACGCGTAACAGTAGTTGTGCACCAATTGTAGGCTGGGTAACTTTTTGGGATCTGCCACTAATAGCCAAAGGTGAAGGCCTCATTCTCTCTTTGCCACTGCGTGTGTAGAATGGCATGCTTGCAATTTTTTTTTTATCGTCACTTAACTTTTGCTCAGTTACACTTCTTTTTCGCTTCAATACAGTAAAAATTTTTTGGGTTTTTGTTTTTTGCACTAATTTGAAAACACTCTGTTGTTTGACATCGCCTTGGCCAGATGACGTACTGGGAACACTAACATCAGGACTGGTGACAGAACCTGGTTGCTCATTTAGATCATATGTGGACTGCTTTGAATCCATTCTGAGCGCAAACCACTGGGGAGTGCTAAAAATTATTGAGTAGATACTGCTGACAGATATGACTTTTGACAGCCAGAAATATTAATGCACAATTAGAGAGGACACCCCAAAAACACTGAGGAGTGCTTAAAATTATTGAGTAGATACTGCTGACAGATATGACTTTTGACAGCCAGAAATATTAATGCACAATTAGAGAGGACACCCCAAAAACACTGAGGAGTGCTAACATTTATTGAGTAGATACTGCTGACAGATATGACTTTTGACAGCCAGAAATATTAATGCACAATTAGGGAGGACACCCCAAAAACACAGAGGAGTGCTAAAATTTATTGAGTAGATACTGCTGACAGATATGACTTTTGACAGCCAGAAATATTAATGCACAATTAGAGAGGACACCCCAAAAACACTGAGGAGTGCTTAAAATTATTGAGTAGATACTGCTGACAGATATGACTTTTGACAGCCAGAAATATTAATGCACAATTAGGGAGGACACCCCAAAAACACAGAGGAGTGCTAAAATTTATTGAGTAGATACTGCTGACAGATATGACTTTTGACAGCCAGAAATATTAATGCACAATTAGAGAGGACACCCCAAAAACACTGAGGAGTGCTTAAAATTATTGAGTAGATACTGCTGACAGATATGACTTTTGACAGCCAGAAATATTAATGCACAATTAGAGAGGACACCCCAAAAACACTGAGGAGTGCTTAAAATTATTGAGTAGATACTGCTGACAGATATGACTTTTGACAGCCAGAAATATTAATGCACAATTAGAGAGGACACCCCAAAAACACTGAGGAGTGCTAACATTTATTGAGTAGATACTGCTGACAGATATGACTTTTGACAGCCAGAAATATTAATGCACAATTAGGGAGGACACCCCAAAAACACAGAGGAGTGCTAAAATTTATTGAGTAGATACTGCTGACAGATATGACTTTTGACAGCCAGAAATATTAATGCACAATTAGAGAGGACACCCCAAAAACACTGAGGAGTGCTTAAAATTATTGAGTAGATACTGCTGACAGATATGACTTTTGACAGCCAGAAATATTAATGCACAATTAGGGAGGACACCCCAAAAACACAGAGGAGTGCTAAAATTTATTGAGTAGATACTGCTGACAGATATGACTTTTGACAGCCAGAAATATTAATGCACAATTAGAGAGGACACCCCAAAAACACTGAGGAGTGCTTAAAATTATTGAGTAGATACTGCTGACAGATATGACTTTTGACAGCCAGAAATATTAATGCACAATTAGAGAGGACACCCCAAAAACACTGAGGAGTGCTTAAAATTATTGAGTAGATACTGCTGACAGATATGACTTTTGACAGCCAGAAATATTAATGCACAATTATGGGGGACAACCCAAAAGCGCTGGGGAGTGCCAAATATGAAGAAAAAATAATAAACCTCTATCCTCCTCTCTGCACTAGCGATTTTGGTTAGAGCAATTGCAAGAACAATATTGTATTCTTTCTCTGTCCCTGCTCTAATTAGCCTATGACTACACCCTGCTCTCTCCCTCTGTCAAATGGCGATGGATTGCTGTGGAGGCGTGTATTTATAAAGTTGAAGTATCGCGAGAACCGAGTCCCGAGATCCGACGACGTCACAATGACGTTCGGCCTCGATTTGGATTCGGAATTGGCGGGAGAGTACCGAGCTGCTCAGCTCGGTACTCGGATACCCAAAGTTCGGGTGGGTTCGGTTCTCGGAGAACCGGACCCGCCCATCTCTAATATACACACACACACACACACACACACACACACTATTGAGCTGCAACATTAAACCCACCTGCCTAATATTGTGTAGGTCCCCCTAGTTCTGCCAAAGTGGGGTCTCCATGGTTTAGACTTGTTTTTCCAGCACATCCCAAAGATGCTCGATCGGATTGAGATCTGTGGATCTGGGGAATTTGGAGGCCAGTCAACACCTTGAACTCTTTGCCATGTTCCTCAAACCATTCCTGAACAATTTTTGCAGTGTGGCAGAACACATTATTCTGCTGAAAGAGGCCACTGCCATCAGGGAATATTGTAGCATGAAGGGGTGTACTTGGTCTGTAACAATGCTTACGTAGTTGATACATGTCAAAGTCACATCCACATGAATGCTAGGACCCAAAATTTCCCATCTGGCTTGCCTTCATCCCATAGCAAGGCACACACACCTGGCCATCCATATGATGTAAAATTAATCCATAGTACTAACATATAGTTAGATATCATTCTGAACTAACTGTTAGGGCTAACAGAAAATATCCTAAACTTGTAGAACAGGCAGGAGAGGTCTTCACCTATAGCAGCAGCCTTTCCTGTACAGCTGTACGCGCTCACAGGTAGTCCGATGCCCCCAGGTCTTAACTCAGAGTAGTACAAGTTTATAATATTACTGCAGCGCAGACGAGGGGCTGATGGTAGAAGGTAGCGGAGTCTAGAAACAGGCCGAGGTCAGAGGGGCAACAGCAGGCAGCAGAGTGAAGTCCTGGCAAGGGTCAGGGCCGGCGGAAAGCAACGTATCCAGAAAACAGGCAGAGGTCAGGGTCACAGGCAATCCAAAAAAGGCCAGTAAGCAAGCCAGGGGTCATACACAAAGAATTAATCCAAAATAGCACAGGAGCAGGAGAAAGGAGCAGGTCAGCAACCAGAGACAGAAAGCTATAGCCGGCAGTGAGGCTAAGCCCTCACTGCCTAAAATAGTCATGTGGCCCAATGAAAATGCAGAGTGCCCAGCAGCAGCTAATCAGCCCAGGTGGCTAATGCAACACCCCCCAATCAGCCATAGGAGGCTGAGCTATACAGACCTGTGCGCGCGCGCCCGGCTGTTTGACATTTGGCCGGACGCGGCGGCAGGGAGAAACAAGCATCCCGGTTGTTGCCTAGAGAACCGGGATGAAGAAGGGGGAAGTGACGTCACGGTCGCCATGGGGATGGCCGGGACGTCCGAGGCAGAGAGAAGCGAGTCGCGGCGGCCAGCAGTGGAGCCGCAGCTCGTGACACTAACTAGTATATTTAGTGGATAAAAACAGTGTGCTTTTGCTGTATAATTATTAGCAACAGAACTCAAAAAGCAATTAGATTTATTTAGTTTAAAATGTTAAGTTTTTTTAATCAAAGTAATCTTGTGTGGGGCAGTGACATCTGTATGAAGTGGGAAAAAAGAATCTTTGCATGCAAGGGTTTTTTCTGGGCATTCTCGACATTTGGCGACTGCATGTAGAACATGTAGAAAATGACATCTGTCATGCAACCAACTGAAGCAACTCCATTCAATAAACTAAACATAAAAAAAATGTTTAGTGTAAGGTGCAAAAGATAAAAATGTTGAAAAGCTGCACACACACTGAATTTGGAATGTTACACAGCATGCATCATGGAGAGTGAAAAAGCAGTAGCAATCAGATGTCATTAGATATACAGAGGCATCAGTAGATATTTATACCCAATTGTAAAGTGGAATTTGCTGTTGCTATATAAATAAATGTTGATGATGACAGACGAAGGGGGCCTGCACCCATACTAAAAACTTCAAAAACTAGAACTATGGACTTCTTGATGGGCACAGAGCATTCATCAGTAGCGAAGAACAGAGCTTTCAAATACCTTGTTTTACTTAAATGATTGTTTACGCTACGATTACTGTAAATGTGGGCCGTAATGCTGCCCTTGTGAATCAAGCAAAGGGACTGTGATATATATGCCAGATATCATACATCTACCAACTAATGTCCAGTCTGACATTAAAATGTCAATCTCGATTTGTACTTTTGGCTCAGGTCAAGTGTAGAATATGACCTAGTAAGGTTGCTTCAGGATGCATTGAATGGGCGAATCTCCTTGGTCTGATGCCGGAAGACCAATGATGTTTGTAGCACAAGGTGCCTGTGCCTCCGGGAGACAGGGCCTGTAGGTGATCTGATAATGCAGTGGTGGTGGGACTGGAATCCTCACCTTGCACAACCCCAGAGTAAAAGAGACTGCCCGAGACTTGCGGTGGAGGCGGTACCGAAGACCCATGTATATAAATATGGAATGTATAAATAGCACAGCCCAACAAAAAAAATGGTTAGTAGTTAAGGATATTTGAACAAATTTAGGGTATTTTGCGGTGGCTGAATTAAAAAACGGAAGCACTTTTTTCGAATTGGCTCTAGTTCTTGAGATAATGGTTACCCTCAATTAATAGGGAATAACACTTAGCCATAACACGTGCATATGGGAATCTGCCAAAGCATTCTAGAAGGTGAGACACGTGCATAGTCTAGGTGTTCATTCCACGATCATTCTAGAATATCCCCGCTCCGTATATAAGTGATCATTCACCCAACCAGCAGTCAGTTGACAGTTGAGCGGTTCACAGTTTTCTTGTTTCTCGTCCATGTACTATATTTGTATACATGTAATTAGTGTAAATAAGTAAAGTTGTATACGGAGTGGTTGTAGTGTCAATTGGTACATACAGGGGGGTATTCAATTGTTTCTTTTAACGCGCTAAAACCAAAAAAAAACGAGCGCTCGAAAAAAACTTCATATTATACGGTAATTTTGCACGCGTAAACAGTTAATACGGTACTTACTCGCTGCCAGCGGGCTGAATTTCAGCTCGCTGCTCAGGGAGCTGCGAGATGAAATTTAGCGAGTAATTACCGTATTAACGGTAATATTTTTAGAGCGCTCGTTTTTTTTTGTTTTAGCGCGTTAAAAGAAACAATGGAATACCCCCCACAGAGTGTTTCAAGTAAGAATAAAATCATTCTTCCACCATTCCACATCAAGCTGGGACTAATGAAACAATTTGTTAAGGCCTTGGACAAAGATGGTGATTGCTTCAAAAACATTTGTAGATCGTTCCCTTGACTAAATATGGAAAAACTAAAAGCTGGAATCTTTGATGGCCCTCAAATTTGCAAACTTATCAAGGATTCTAATTTCACAAAACTTATGAATGGTGTTGAAGCTTCTGCCTGGTACAGTTATGTCTCAGTTGTCAAGAACTTCTTGGGTAACCACAAAGCAGACAATTATGAAGAACTGGTACAAAACATGCTCACAAACTTGGAGAGGGTCAGCAGCAATACTTTGGCCAAAATTGGTGAACATTTGACAGTTGTGATGATATCAATAAAATATAGACTGTAAATGACTGCCAATGCTATAAATAGTAATATAGGAGCAACAACAGCTCAAAATCACATAATTTACACATTTTTCACAATTTTTAATTAAATCCAGATCCAAAACCACAATCTTTCATGATTTTTGGGCAACACCTGTAAGAAAACTAAACATGAAGACGTTTGAGAACCAAAACCACATTCAAACCAAAACACGGGGGTCAGCGCACGTCTCTAATTATTAGAAGAGTTAAAAAAGCATCCTATATTTTAGGGGTAAATTGGCTGTTTAGATTCATACAAAGAACCACTAGATGGCAATATAATCTAAATGACAGTCCTTTATCTTGCATGATTTCTTTAATTTATTAGCAATTTCTGAAGGTATGGAGATTAATTCATACTGAAAACATGTTATGGTTATTTCAGCATGATACCATTACTGTTTAGGCATATACAGAATTATGTCATACTTGGTAACAAAGAGGGAAGAATAAGTAACATTCAGTTTCTTAGGTCAATATGTCCAATAGTTATTATCAATAATCAATTATACCTAGTGTATGCACTTGCCTTCTGACCTATTATTCCTTATCAATAAGAAATATTCCTGAAGTATTGGAAAATTTAGTTCCATCTCTTGACTTGTGTAATAATCCTAATAATAACATTATTTAAACCACAACAACACATTTAGCATGTAGATTTCACTAGATGTTGCCATACAGTCCCAGATGTGTGGGAAGGCCATCAGAATTACTTCCTACTAAAATATTTTTTAATAAACTTTCATATTCTATACTGTATGTATTGTATCTATACTTTTAAACCTGCCATCATAAAACAGTCCAAAATCATTTTAATTGCTGGTATAATACATTTATTTTTTTATGTAACCAGTCCCAACAAGACACCATGGTAAGTTCCATACAACATGTGTGTGAACCCAGCCATGTAGATGTGCAGTTTGGGTAGACTATCTGATACTCAATATTTCATAGACATTATCTATGACCACTTTCTCAAGAGCACAACAAACCTAACAAGCTGCTGATTTTGATGCACTTGATACAACATTTAATATGCACACTGGGTGTATCTTTCTTTCTTTCTTTTTTTGCAGTGGAAAGGACTTTTGGCTGGTTTGAAAGAATGTTGTCTGCTATATGTGAAATAGACATATTTCTGGAGAAGATCTGGTACAGATAAGATTTAAACCTGTAAATCCATATTAGAATTTCAAACGTGATCTGCCAAGCAAATCAACTAAAAGCGGTACAAAAATAATCACATTTACATGTACTGAAAACGGTATTTATACTTGGCCTATTTAATACTTGACCCTCCGAGTGAACCTGGAGCGGAGATCAAGCGGCAAGTTCAGGGGGGCATGGCGCCAAGAACCGTTGTCACATTGGCCCTGCCCCCACAGCACAATGGTACAATTGCATCATCACAATGCAAGGGCTGGGGCCAAAATTACACCCTTCACCATGAATCGCATCATTGAGGCCCCGATCCCGCCCACTTCCTAGAGAAAGGGCTACTCCCCCGGGGTCAGGGAGAACTATCAAAATTCAGCTGTATATAGATTAGATGTCAATGTACAGTAACAGGTTTGGAATCAAGCTTGTTCCTCCTCTGAGAATTAGGAATTCCTAGCTAAATGCAGGCACAAGTAATAACGTGATTCTGTGTTGTGGTACAAGGCATTGACTGTGCATTCTTGGTGGCATTCCCAGGTCAGCCGGTCTCCGCAGAGATACTCTATTCCTAAAAAACTATCAGTGTTTTCTACACATCTATGTATTTCGATGGGGCTTCTCTACCACCCAGGCCCATTTTACACCGCAAAGGTCAATCAGAGCCGCTGATATACCAATGGAATCATGATTGCCTACTGTCCCGGAATGTATGAGAGGCTCACGAATTTTAGGGAGTCTTCATGGACCCCCGGGAGAGTAGACCACCGCCCTACATCCTGGCACTAAGTCATTGCTGGGCAAGTTGCATCACTGAGGTTTGAGTCACTGCACAGTGGGGTCAAGACTGTGATTATGCATTTCGGAGGGGAGATCCAAAAAGTAGGCAAGTAGGCCAATGGAATGAAAATATTAAAAATACAAATGTGACACTTGAAACACCTCTAGTATAGAGAAGAAATAGTCTGTAACCTCATGAAGTGCAGTCCAGAAAATGGCTACTTACTGTGGTTAAATAACAATCAAGCTTTACACAATCACACTCTTTATAGAGCTTGTCTCGACTAGCTAGCATTTAGTTGGCTAGTCGCATAAAAAACATCTCCTAGGACTTAGCACTTGCTGTGGTATCTCAGAGGACTGAAGCACCTACGTAGACCAGAGCAAATAACAAAACCGAATAAACACATGAGCTCATCTGTAAGCCAGAACGTTACTTACTAGAATTCAATGTTTAATCTACTGTTGTGATGTAAATAATGACTGATTATCTCCACAGGCAAAATTCTGTCACCTACAGTGGTGGTTTCAGCAGCAAGCGTCTCTAAATGTAACAATTCACTTAGTTTAGTGTTAGTCTTTTCCCACACACTGTTAGACTCAGAATATTGCGTGAAGTTGGGAAATATCAATACATATATTTCACTTCTAATCAGGGATTGGCAAATCTGAGATCTATGAGTGTTTTAGAAAAATGTGTCCATGATATTCAACCAGAAAGGATACAGGATGAAAATTGAGCTCCCTTATGTACAGAGGTAACATTGAGCATTTCAAGTCTCAATTTCTACTGGGCCTAGAGTTGTGGAATGTGGAGCTCTCCTTGAGCGAGTCATCCCTCCACCAACACAGTCTTCTTACATTGCTATTATTCAGTGTTTGTATAGTAGTTCCTTTACTTACAGCAGTGAACCTGAAGTATGATATGGAATCCAGAATACCAACAAGTAATACTGAAAAATCCTCTTACCTAACTACACCTGTGTATGTGTTATTAGCTAATAGGCTGTACCCTAGTACTTATACTTTTCTAATCAACTGTACCATTGTGTATTTGTAAGAAAATAACACAGGTGTCCACATAATACGCACCTTGCATTGAGGTTTGGTGCCATAATATCAATCAAGTAAGAGGTCACTCAGGTCAAGCTGCAATACCAATGGCAATGCTTCAGATTCTAGGACACAGCATACCTCTCTTCTATAACGGTCTTTCGCAGCCAGTCTACACCGCTGAGGTTGTTTCATCTATACAAAATTTAGTTACCAGAGAAAGCAGTCTCGTCCTTGGAGAGGAATGAAATTTCCAAAACTGTTCCGCAAAAGATACAGCGTGTTCCACTTTTGGCCACCAAAATGTTGTGTGTTTCACTGGCAGGTATATGTTTTTAAGTGTTCACAATGCTGCCCCAATCACACCACACAGTAGCATGAATTAACCGTCATTGTCCTTACTCTATTCATTCTGCAAAATGTGAATTTACAAATACAGTGGAAAATGGAGACAAAAAGCAGGACTCAAAGACTAATGACTGCTAGAACGCTGCACCTCTGCAAAACAGCCGAAAAATAGCTCATCTCTAGTCACCCTCAAAATAAAAAGTAAATGAAAGAATAAGCAGAACTGCAAATGTTATGTTTTCATTTTTTTCTTTGAGTTTTTCAAACAACTAAAATAAAAACAAAAAACAAGAAGTAACAACTGATTATAGTGAGACTGAACCTGATGCTGGTGGATTTAATGTATTTAATGGAAGTCTACTATTAGCAAAACCATTGAAAAATGCTTATAGCTTGCTCATTCAAGTTAGATTGCTCACTATACACTTTTCCATAAAGAAGAGCTTATAGAACAAACGTCAGTCTTTTGTTAGCACTAATTATAGAAATGGTGGTGTACCCAAAGACCACTGGGCCCTGGTGCAAGATCTGATGTAGCACTATCCCTCCCTCCTCCTCCGGACATGAGGAAGCACCAATGTAGGAGCGCTGGGCAGTGATGCCAAGGCTGCGCTGGTGCTTCCACAGTTGAAAAGAAAGGGAAAGAAGGATTTAGCTTGCACAGCATAAGGTGGTCACCGCAGGGACTCCGGTTAAGTAGCTACTGCAACTAACCCTATTGTTACATCACTGTATTCAATCTATTCATCTATATCCCTGATTTTATTGTGCAGTTGCTGTAAATATAATATAGTTACCTCAAACATTTATTGCGCTTGTTTTTGTTTTATAAAACTGTAAGAACACTACACCCAAAATTCAGCTCAAAGTCAATAAGCGGCACAGAAAATTATTGTGTGTGTCCAGACTGGCAAAGAAGGGAAGAGCGAACAATAGTAATAAAAAAATATATAGATTGGATACACACACAAAAATCATTGACATCTGTGTTCATCATTCACACACAGACAAACCCCTGGGAGCCATATAAACACACTGCCTGCAGCTTTCACATGGTCCATGTCAGAAGCGCCCATAATTGATGCTGGGGAACACAACATAGCAGGATAGGAACACGCAGTGAACACAAGATAGGGATATGCAATGAACATAACTTGGGAGAATGTATAGACGGTCCATCCAGTACGTAACATTCTCTTATTTAATTACTATTATTACCATAATGCAAAAAAAAAATCCTTATGCTCTTATATTCCTATGTCTGAGTTTCTCAATAGCAAAATGGTCATTACTTTACAAGACACATTCATGGGCACAAGTCATACTGGCTACATAAATAAAAGAGGGACTTTCACTGGACCTAAGACAATAGACCCCATAGGGATACCTTAATTTTCTCCATCTGTCTCAAAACCTTTCTCCATAACGTCTCTACAAACATTGTACATTTAGAATATAAAATATATGTGGCCCAATAAAAGATCATGTATACTGAGCAGTAGTAGACATTTCATAGTTATTGATGCTATTATAACAACGTTATCATATAATGTAAAAGTCTCTTTTCACAAAGCTTCATAGAAAATATGCACCGTACAGAAACAAGCACATAGAGCTAATCTTCCAGCCCTTTTAATTCAACCCCTCACCCGAATTCAGTTAATCTCCCAATTTTCACAGTTGAACACACTCAAAAGGAACCACAAAATATGCAGACGCACAGAAAGCATAGCATTGAGCAAATGTGCCTATGTGTCTACCTTTTGTATACATAAGTGCACACTCACTTCCTTCTTCAGGAGATGTCGTGTACATGATCTGCATGACCATCTGCAAGGATTGTAGGCTGAGATGGGAATACGTATGCCTGATGATGTAAACAGACACTGTAAAGTCCCACCAACGATCACTTTAGGGCCTACCCATTTTTCCATTTTTCTCCGAAATGACCACTTGTTCGAGCGTCAGTCATATGTTGTGTGTAAGGAGAGGCAGGGCCGCATTCATCTCATGTGTCACATTTGTAGTTTTTAATTTTCAAAGACATAATAATCAGAATAAGATTTTTTTTAATTAATAATAGTACTATATAAACATGTGATTCTTAGTGCACATTTTGATCAAATTGTGACTGTCCACCTATGATGACAAGATAGGTACCTACACTAACATAATTTATATAACAGGGTATATACCTCTCTCTGCTGCATCTGCCTACAGATTATAGACAATGATGGTAGGATCTAGCTGAAAGCTACCCCAATTGAGAAAGTAACAGAGACAGAAAGCTATGCTAATAAGGCAAAAACCTACGCAAATTGCAAAAATAACTGGGATGCTGAAAGAAGTCAAAACTTTCAAAGTTCTAAGCACAAAGAAAAGGGGGGATATAGTCTGCACACTGATAGAAGCAGCATGAAGACTGTTTCTGGGCACTCGTTTGTTGCCTCTGCCGCAAGGTACACACTGGACACTGTTTTACACACCCTGCAATAAATGCTTTTGTAAAGTAAATAAAGCCGTTTAGTCATACTTGCAAACTTTTTAAATCTGAACTCCGGGAGATCGGAGTACAGATCATGTGACAGAGGGTATGAGGGGGCGTGACAACGTCATTATAGTCCCGCCCCTACCAGAAATACAAAACTTCACGGTATTGACTATTGGGGCTTAATAGCGCGATTAAGCCCAGACCCACGCTATTCAATGCCGTGAATTGCGGCATTTTACAGGGTCCGGGAGGTTTGTCTACTCTTCCGGAAGTCCAGGAGCACTTCCTGAAATTCGGGAACCTCCCATAAATTCCGGGAGAGTAGGCAAGTATGTTGCTGGCACTGATCAGGAGTGATCAGAATGTACATGGCAGCTGGGGAAGAAATCTTGTGTGTGGCCCTGATAGAAGCAACATGGAGCATAGACGAATATGTGAAATGCATAAAGCAGTGGTTCTCAACCTTCCTAATGTTGCAACCCTTTAATACAGTTCCTCATGTTGTGGTGACCCCCAACCATAAAATTATTTTCGTTGCTACTTCATAACTGTAACATTGCGGTTTCTCAATTCCTGCTGTAATTATTGAGGTAAAACTATACTGTAAAAAATCCTCACTATATTTTCTTTTCATAATGTTCTTCTCTACACGATGCATTGTCATGGGATGGTTAGCTTTAATAATACAAAATATGCCATAGTTCAGTTAATACAGTTCATTAAAGTTTCCTATGATTTACCATTCTCTGAGGCATATTCAATTGACGGCGGGATCGCCGAAAATCCCGTGCTCAAAAATATTATCGTTAATACGGTAATATCTCGCTGGATTTCAGCAGCTGCGAGCTAAAATCCAGCGAGTAAATTACTGTATTAACGGTTTTCCCGCGCAGGATTACCGTAATAGCGGTAATATTTTTTCAGCGCGGGATTTTCGGCGACCCCGCCGTCAATTGAATATGCCCCTCTGTGTTGCTTTTTTTTACATACCTGTTACTATCACAAGGGGGCAGTATTCACATCAACCACAGCTGACTATAAAAAGACCGATCAGCATCCAGATGAAGCACATTTCTAGGCACACTATGCAGAATGTAAAACAAAACTTCAGACACACAAAAGTGCCACATGTAATAAAGGCAGATAATGAAGATAATGCAGGTTGTATTTTAGGATAAAAACGAGAACGTTTTATTGAATGAAAAGAAAGGTGGAAGGTTAGATCTTGATGAGACATTTGTACAGTGCGCCTCTATTGATTTGTTCCCTCTTTGCACACCTAGCGGCTCTACTAGTGTTTTTGGAGACTGCAGAATACGCATGTACCTTGATATGTGCTGGTGTAAAACCAAGACTTTTGCACCGCGAATAGAGTGCGCTTTGTAAGTGAGGTCCATTACATTTAGTTCACACTCACTTTCAGTTAACCATTTAATGACTAGGGGCCTTTTATTGATCACAACAAATTTCACAACACGGCAATGTGCTGAATTGAGGATAACATTTTAATTACTTTCGGGTTTAATTTAAAAGGCAAAGAGAAAGCCAAATCAGCAACAGGCATTTGAGCTGCAGACATTTGCTAAAATCATCTTAAATCATCCTATATTTTGTTTGTGAATAGCACCTACTTAATATGGCACTTTTTGAATTGCCCACAATGTTAATGCCATTGCTTGTCGTGACATTTTTGTGAATTTTAGATTATTTTATATAATAATAATTATTATTTTCAGGACAGACATGGTATCCTTTTTTGAATTTGAATAGACAGCGCTTTATTTTCTATGGATAATAAAAAAAAATTAATTTTTTTTTTCAACGCAATTAGTCCAATTACACATATCTTGAAAATCCTATTGTTTATTGGGATACCAAATATGTGATCTTTATTAGAACTTGCCTGTGTGGGTCTTATTAAGTCTAGGTCTAAGTGAGTGTGTGTGTGTGTGTGTGTGTGTGTGTGTGTGTGTGTGTGTGTGTGTGTGTGTGTGTGTGTGTGTGTGTGTCAGTGTTTTCTTTTCCTGTCTTCTGATCTCTCTCCCAGTCAAACATTTCCTCTGACCTCTACACCCTGTATTAATTGCAGTCTTTACTTCCTCTAATATTGTCCTCCCTACTCTACTCAGTTAGTTGACGATTCTCTTAACTAACCACTTCATCGGCTTCACCCCCAGTATAGTAGTAGTAGTATGTAAGTCAAACTTCATGACAGTGTGTCATGACCAGCAGGAAACTAAACCGTGGTGAGTTAAGGGTTGAAATTCTACAGTAGGGACAGCTAGAGGAGCAACAGATGTTAAACTGGTTGATTCAGGGGTAAGGGCAAGCAGTGGGTCAGAGAAGTAAAAAGGTCCGAACCTAAGGAAGCTACTAGTGATAGCTGACTGAGAGGCAGCCTCTAAAGGAGCAAACAAAATACACTAACAGATGCTAGACAGAAGATAAATCAAACACCTAGACTATTAGTGGAGAGCCAAGGTCCTGGCATCTGCATGTTTATGTGCCTGTAATAGCCTACTTATCCTTTGGGAGATATTCAGATGTTCCAAGTCTTAGTGTATAGGGGGAAGTCAATTGACTCGTGAAAGTAATGCAGGCCGCGCACTATTACCGTTACTACAGTAATTGATTTGTGCTTGCAGCTCTGAGAAATCCGCGTTAAAATTACAGTACTAATGGTTGTAGTGCGTGGGCCACGTTACTCGTGAGAGTCAGATCAATTCCCCCCTATGAAGACTAAAGATTTGCATTATGGCATATGAAGGTGTCAGAACAGAGATGTGGCAAATAACACAGGTAAAAAACAAACAAACCACAAAACAGACTAATAAGGTACTCAGAACAAACTAGAGGAAACAAATACAAGACTAGTATAACAGCAACACAGAAGGTAAAAGCCACAGATAAACAAAAACGCGACAGAGGCCAATGCAATACAAGTCAAGAACAGGTAGAAACTGTGTTTGACTTAGAAGACAGAAAGGAGTAGACCAATAGAATACAAAGAAAGGTGAATAGTAAAACACCAGGAACCTGAATGATCCAGCATTTTATGTGGGCCTTGTATAGGGCATGAGGCTGCCACAGCTCCCATTGACCATTGGCAAGGCTAGAAGCTAGGGGATCCTAGAACTGGTCATGCATTTTGTCCTTCTTCATTTGCAGTTTCTAGGTCTGCTGGAGGAAGGTCCGAAAGTGAAGCATTAGGGAAATAAAAGATATATACAAACTTCTGTCCAGTATTTTTACTTAAACCATCAACATTTAAAACTATTTCCCATATATCTTGAAATCACACATACGTCATGCTTTCTAATTTGGTTTAGCATTTAATAAACCTATTGAGCAACATCTATTATTAGACCAAATGCTAAATGATTGATTGAGTGCATGAATATCTGGAGATATTCCACAGGTTGTCCGATCATGAGAGATTTTCTTCAACACTTAGCTATGTGTCTAATGCTGAATAATGTATTGTTGATACCACTCAAGGCCGATGCTTGGATCAATGAAACAGTTTGTTTAACCAATAGAGTTTTCATCAATGGCAGATTGATGATAGTTCTGGATTAAAGTAATACACAATCATTTGTTTTATTTAAACTAGACAACGTAGCATTGTATAGTGCATGACAAGCATTAAAACACACTAGCACTGTTTAGATGTTGATGTCAGTGAATGGTACACCCTGATCCAGATATAATTACATGCCATTTTGTTTTATGACCAACAAACAGAATCTCTCTTCAGAATATCAACAGAGACTATATCCATCATGTATAATATTTCTGCACTTTGCCATTTGCCACGTTCTCTAATCATTTCTCTAAATTCACATATTCTTTCACTACAATCAGCAAATTGAAACTGTAACTTGGGAAGTGTCTGTGTATGTAGATTATATGTAGTAAATACTTAATACGCAATGCTACTTTAACCAGACAAATTTGTCATTCCAATTGAACCGTAGTTTCCTGACAAGTAATTTATGAAATATAATCATGTATTAAAATATTATTTAACAACAGTTTAAATCATCCCACTGGACTAGTGTGTTAGATGTTTAGTTTAGTAGTGTGAATAAATGTCATATTTTAATGATCGCTTTGTTTTTTCTGACCGACAGAAAAAGTAATTACATTTTTACTGACTATTTGCTGACACTTGCTACCATGTTAATGGATTAAACATTCTAGTTTTTGAAATTTAACAACAGTTAAACAACAGTTTGTTGCAAGGCCCTTGCAACAAAAACCTAATTTATAAAAGGTTTTCAATAGATATCATTCTTTTTTAAAAATGAGTAACTCACATGCTCCATTTCTCATGGCCATTGTAAAACATGATCAGCCAGTGGTGGAACTACCATTGGTGCAGCAGTTGCAGTGCACTGGGGCCCATGGAGATAATGGGGCCCACTGTTTGGGAAACTAGTGAGCTGTGGGCCCCGGTCCCCTCTTCCACGCTTCCCTGCACCGGGGCCCACTGCTTTATAGTTCCGCCTCTGTGATCAGCATATTATTCATTTGTGTCACGAAAGCCAGAAAATGGGATTGATTGCTGCTAGAGTGACAGCTTACCCATAGAGAGTGGCGGAGTCTAACAGTGGAAAGGTGTTCACCAGGGATTCCTGCAACGGAATATGGCCTTGGCTGCTCTCCACCGCATGTCGTGGTCCTCTAGGGGGCGCAGAGCAGAGAATACGCAGAACCACCAGGTAGTTGTGAAGAGATGCACTGCAGAGAGCTGGAGCACTGAGGTCCACACAGGTGTATAGCTCTGGAACAGAACTGATGATGAGCGGTGCTCTGCAGTGTCCACAGGTCTTGACTGTGAGGGAAGCTGAACTAGTATGGCGGTGAAGTGATGAGCTGCAGAGATAACTGCTGATTAGCTGCACAGGTACTACTGGGAATCAGTAAGCAGCACAGGTATTACTGAGTAGTGATGAGCTGCACAGGTACTACTGGGAAGCAGTAAGCAGTACAGGTATTACTGAGTAGTGATGAGCTGCACAGGTACTACTGGGAAGCAGTAAGCAGTACAGGTATTGCTGAGTAGAGATAAGCTGCACAGGTACGACTGGGAAGCAGTAAGCAGTACAGGTATTGCTGAGTAGAGATAAGCTGCACAGGTAATTGCTGGGAAGAAGTAAGCAGCACAGGTGTTACTGAGTAGAGATAAGCTGCACAGGTAATTGCTGGGAATCAGTAAGCAGCACAGGTATTACTGAGTAGTGATGAGCTGCACAGGTACTACTGGGAAGCAGTAAGCAGCACAGGTATTACTGAGTAGAGATGAGCTGCACAGGTACTACTGGGAAGCAGTAAGCAGCACAGGTGTTACTGAGTAGAGATAAGCTACACAGGTACTACTGGGAAGAAGTAAGCAGCACAGGTATTACTGAGTAGAGATGAGCTGCACAGGTACTACTGGGAAGAAGTAAGCAGCACAGGTATTGCTGAGTAGAGATAAGCTGCACAGGTAATTGCTGGGAAGAAGTAAGCAGCACAGGTATTACTGAGTAGAGATGAGCTGCACATGTACTACGGGGAAGAAGTAAGCAGCACAGGTATTGCTGAATAGAGATAAGCTGCACAGGTAATTGCTGGGAAGAAGTAAGCAGCACAGGTATTACTGAGTAGAGATAAGCTGCACAGGTAATTGCTGGGAAGAAGTAAGCAGCACAGGTATTACTGAGTAGAGATGAGCTGCACAGGTAATTGCTGGGAAGAAGTAAGCAGCACAGGTATTGCTGAGTCGAGATAAGCTGCACAGGTAATTGCTGGGAAGAAGTAAGCAGCACAGGTATTGCTGAGTAGAGATGAGCTGCACATGTACTACGGGGAAGAAGTAAGCAGCACAGGTGTTACTGAGTAGAGATGAGCTGCACAGGTAATTGCTGGGAAGAAGTAAGCAGCACAGGTATTGCTGAGTAGAGATGAGCTGCACAGGTACTACTGGGAAGCAGTAAGCAGCACAGGTATTACTGAGTAGAGATGAGCTGCACAGGTACTACTGGGAAGCAGTAAGCAGCACAGGTATTACTGAGTAAAGATAAGCTGCACAGGTAATTGCTGGGAAGCAGTAAGCAGCACAGGTATTACTGAGTAGAGATAAGTTGCACAGGTACTACTGGGAAGCAGTAAGCAGCACAGGTATTACTGAGTAGAGATGAGCTGCACAGGTAATTGCTGGTAAGCAGTAAGCAGCACAGGTGTTACTGAGAAGTGATGAGCTGCACAGGTAATTGCTGGGAAGCAGTAAGCAGCACAGGTATTACTGAGTAGAGATGAGCTGCACAGGTACTACTGGGAAGCAGTAAGCAGCACAGGTATTACTGAGTAAAGATAAGCTGCACAGGTAATTGCTGGGAAGCAGTAAGCAGCACAGGTATTACTGAGTAGAGATAAGTTGCACAGGTACTACTGGGAAGCAGTAAGCAGCACAGGTATTACTGAGTAGAGATGAGCTGCACAGGTAATTGTTGGTAAGCAGTAAGCAGCACAGGTGTTACTGAGAAGTGATGAGCTGCACAGGTAATTGCTGGGAAGAAGTAAGCAGCACAGGTATTGCTGAGTAGAGATAAGCTGCACAGGTAATTGCTGGGAAGCAGTAAGCAGCACAGGTGTTACTGAGAAGTGATGAGTTGCACAGGTTTTGCCGAGTACTGATGAGCTGCACAGGGAGTTGCTGAGAAGCAGTGAGTAGCACAGAAATTCTGAGTAGCAACAAGCTGCACCATCCACAATGTCAGGAACAACAAGAATCAGAGGAAATGCTTCCTATCAGGGAGAGAGACCTGATCTGACACCCATTAAAGGGAGGAAGGCCCCTATAAAGGGAACTGGCTACGGATCATCCAATCATTGCGGAGCAGAGGTTTTGAAGGTTCCCAGGGAAACGCATGCGCAGATCACTAGGCAATATGGTGTCCGATGATAGAGGAACGCCAGGCTGAACAGCAGATAGCGGTAACCAAGGGAAACCAAAGCACACAGTGAACCACAGGGGCGAAACTGGTTGTCCCGGTTGGCTATACTGGAAATAGATACCTAGGCTCTGCTGAACGGGTGCGGAGTCTAACAGGTGGTTTTCACCAGGAACCCCCGCAAGGAATTATGGTCTTAGCGGCATCAAACCTGTATGTCGCGGTCCCGTGAGTGAGTGAACAGCAGAACGATGTGGAGGAGCCAGGTGATGCAGGAAGTAACGATGGAACCCACAGGTAAGTGGTAGAGGTACAGGAACAATAGCAATATATGCTGACGAGTCACTGGAGTAGTAGTTGCCCTGCAAGGTAGCGGTGAGAGAACCGATGCTGTCACAATGGTGTACTCAGGAGTTGGTAATAGAGAGGGGTAGTTCAATACTGGGCACAAACTGAGAGCAGACTGAAATAGTGGATGTAACTTGGGACAACAGCTGATGAGTGACAGACATAGTAGCGGCTCTGAGAGGTAGCAGTGAGAGAACCGAGGCTGTCACGATGAAGTACACTGGAGATGGTAATAGAGGTACTGAAGCAGCGATAGTTCAACCCAGGTCACATGCTGAGAGCAGACTGAAGTAACGGAGGTAACTCGGAATAACAGCTGATGAGTCACAGGTGTAATAGCGGCTCTGAGGGGTAGTGATGAGAGAAAAGAGGCTGTCGCGATGAAGTTCAATGGAGATGGTAATAGAGGTACTGGAGCAGGGATAGTTCAACCCAGGCCACACGCTGAGAGCAGACTGAAGTTCACGCAATCCACAAGGAGAACAGGAACCAGAACCACAGGCTGCAGCAAGTGAGCTTGAAGAACAGGCATCAGACAGGTAAATCCAGGAGGTTTAAATAGTGCTCCAATAACACTTAGCCAATGAAAAAGAGAGAGGAGGCTTGACACTAAAACATGCCAGTTTCCAGATTAATGAAATGCAGGTAACGAGACAGATACCCGTTTACGGGACCGGAGCATTACACTGGTGAGAGGCATGATAGTATTCCCCCCTAAAAAAGGTGGGCACTGAACACCTAAGGTTTTGGTTTCCTGGGATGTTTCTTATGAAATCTTTTTATCAGAGCTGAAGCATGAACATTGGAAGCGTCGATCCAAGAACGCTCCTCGGGACCGTATCCCTTCCAGTCGACTAGATATTTTATTTTACCTCGTGAGATCTTAGAATCCAGTATCTGTGAAACCCCAAATTCATCAGAATGCTGAGGAAAACTGATTTATAATAAAAGGGTTTAATGAGAGACACATGGAACGAATTAGCAATCCATAGTGAATCTGGTAATTTCAGCTTGACTGACAGGATTAATCACTTGGAGGATTTTACATGACCAATATAACGGGGTGCAAATTTCATGGATGGGACTCGAAGACAAATGTTTTTGGTTGATAACCAAACTTTGTCTCCCACTTTCAGTGGAGGTACGGCTCGGCATCTTCTATCTGCAAACCGTTTGTATCGATGAGATGCCTTCCTAAGACATTTGAGAGTCCGATCCCATATGGACAAGAGATCTCAGTGGAATTCGTTGGCAGCTGGAACTTGAGTTGGAGAAACGGTCTTGAAGTTGGGTAGATTAGGATGTAACCCATACACAATAGAAAATGGGGTGGATAATGTGGATTCATGATAAAGATTGTTATGGGCAAACTCAGCCCATGGTAGAAGGTCCACCCAATTGTCTTGTGAAGCAGAGGAGTATAACCGAATAAAAGTCTCTAGATCCACCGTGCTTCCCATATTATATAAATAATTACTTACACATTGGTGGTGAGAAGTGGGGTGGGGAGCAGCAAGGTGGGGGGCGCCAACCGCTGTATTACCCTAGGGTGACTGTGACCCTTAATCAGGCCCTGAAAGTGTTTAAGTGATGTCATAAGTTCCTAGTGTCTTGATAGGCTGAATATTACTACAGTTCACACACAGATGTCTTCCATGTGGGTGATGGGTCCACTTCAATGAGCAAAGCATTGTCACTACAGTCTTTTACTGGTACTGAGTTATGCAGCAGTAGTTATCTCTTCAGGCTGACTTCTAAGCAACCCGACAGCAAGTCACTTAATTCATTGATCATACTGAATGTAATCAGCTGCAGTGATGTCAAATCTGTTCTCTAAGACTTCAGGAATCTGTAGCCAACCGCGTGGCTTATATATGAACAGCTACAGAGTGGGGCCAGTGGCATTTTAGTAATTCATTAAAGATAGATATTTTCAATAATTTAAAGTACACCTATGACCTGATTCACCATTTAGTTGTAAACCGTTGCCGCCACATCTAATCCTTTTTAATCCCCTTTCAATTGTATTTTTATAATTTAACTAACAAGATTTGGATTAGTTAACTCTACATGTGAACTGTATATTTTTCTATTTTATTCTTCACTCGTTTTGTATACACCAAAGAGTTTATTTAGTTAAATCACACAATGTGACTTTATGACTTGGATCTGTCAGTTATAATGGACACTTTACTATCATTTTCTGCCTTGCTTCACTGATACACTGACAGTACTAAGGGAATATGAGAGGAAAGAAAACGTCAGGAGTTTGAGGTAAGAGACTACAAAAATTGATAAATATGACAGGAAAAAGGATTTTGTTTTTCACAATATTCTTTTAAGTTTGAAAACATACTAGTAGGTTAACTGACTGCTATCAAATTGACCCTAGTCTCTCTTTCTCTCTCTCTCTCTCTGTCTTTCTGTGTATGTTAGGGAATTTAGACTGTAAGCTCCAATGGCGCTATATAAATAAATGGTGATGATGATGATAGTGCTTAAATACATAGTTTTGCAATTAGGTAAACTCATGAGCACAAGGATTTTACTTGTTTTGTTTGGCATTAAGTCAAGTATTATCAGTATCAAAAAACGATATTCACTTTTGAATGGTATTATTTGTCTAGTGCACAGTCCAGAATTTCCATACATTACTCTGACCCTGCGGGTATGTTATTTGCTTAATTAAAGCATCACCAACACATGTTTGTAAGCCCTTGCTTTCAATATGCTTTGTTTAACCTCATTACCAAAGTGTTTCCATCTTTCCAACTATCTGTATATCTTGGCAATAGGTAATGTCACAATGTCAGCTGCTATTACATCCATATTCCATAACTAGAACTATAAAAGCTACAGTATATGGGAGAAGTCAATCAGGTTTCTCCAGTCTCTCTACGCACTAATTGTATTGCCTGGTAGCATTTATGTCATAGAACACTGTAGACTACAATATATTGATGTGAACAAAAGCTTCACTAAGACCAGAGTTTCCCAAATCCAGTCCTCAGGACACCTGTGCTAAAACAAGGACATGTGGAAAACATGCACTATTAGGGTTTCCTGAGGACTGTATTTGGGAAACATTGACTTAGACAATTTATTTACTGCCATATTACTACAAAAGTCCATCCCACTTTCTAAAAAATATTTAAATAAGTAGGTAAATTGCCCTGTTTTGTTCTATCATCTGTTTGTTTAAAATGCATATTTTAATAGACAATTAGATCAGTGTAGGCAATAGAATTGTACTTGCTCTTAACATATGGGATTGAACCCAATCTAAACAAGAGAACACAGCTACTTAAAGTCGGCTAAACTGAAGGTGTATACAAGCTTTAAAAATGTACTTTAATCCCTAAGACCTCCCTAACACTTCCCACTTTTTTTGACGTTCTCCAGCTGGAGATGCGTCTTCCTGGCATTAAATTATAGTTACCTCCCTCCCATGGTCCCTAACCCACCTTCTAACCCACTACCAAAAAAAAAAAACCCCGTCAGCCTTTTTTATTTTTCATTTGTTCTTTGCAATACACAGTCTCACTTTCCTGGAGTTTCCCAGAGTACAGTATTACGGTAACACTGGGTTACAGGCATTTCATAGAGGTCTAGACTTTCAGCGTTTTTACTTTAATTTTCGTACTGCATATTTTTTTTCTTTATCTGTTTTTTTTTTTTTTAAAAATACCTTGTCCATCTCTCTTCATTCTTTATGTATTTATGGAATGTGTGACCTGTATTCATTTTTTTCTGCTGTTATAAATAAAAAGTAAAAAAAAATGTACTTTCAATAATTTACATGTTTGTTTTGAGGTTCACATTTTATAGACCTGTCCTCTCCAAACAGAGTCACATTAGTTTTGATTAGTTATTGGCTATTCTTATTTGACTTCCTATTCTTCTCTATAATCAGAGATGGGTTAAATGTTTTGTTAGGTATGAAACTTTTACAAATGCCCATGTTTTTCAATTGATAAAACAGTTTGTGATGGTTATATAGCAGCTATATGCTGCTGGTCCAAGATGCAAAATCTTAACCCAAAGTCGCTCTTTGCACAATGTACCCCTGTCAGAGCTGGATTAAGGCTCTGGGGGGCCCGGGTGTACTATAGCTGTAATTTTAGACATATACACAGACAATACTGTGTGCACTACTGTTAGGTGCAGGCAGCTCTGCCTTTACCAGTAGTACAGTGTGAAGCAGGACATACCTTGCACCTGTCCTTGTAGTTGGATCAAATCCTGACTAAGAAGACAGTCACCACAATTCGGAATTGCCCCACCAGATTCAGGACAGATGGCAGACTGTCCTACTCTCTCCTACCTGTTCTTGTCACTTTCATCACCTGTGGCTGCTGGTGTCTTAAACTCAGTTGTTGCTTGTGTAGATCCTGGAATGTTCGTTAAATTGTAAAACAGCCCTGGCATTAAATCAATAGCACCCACATTTAATAAGTAGGCCTCCCTACCTGCAAATAGGCCTGAATATAAAATTAAATAAAATTAATAGTATACAAATTTAATAATATAACTGTTTCTCTTATCTAGCCCTGACATTGTATTAATAGCATACACATTTAATAAAAAAGACCTATTTCCCTCCCCACAAAACAGCCCAGCAATAAATTAATAGCATTCACATGTAACAAATAAACCCATTTCACACAACCATTGCTGACAATTAATATTTCATATTCACATTTAATAAATTAGCCCTCCTTCTCCCCAAACTTAGACCCAAATTGAATAATAAATTAATAGTCCGAAACCAGCACAGCATTTAATTAAAGGTCCCATCAACACACACACACACACACACACACACACACACACACACACACACACACACACACACACACACTCTTGCTCCCCCCCCCCTCTCTCTCTCTCTCCCACTCCCATCTGAGAGGTCTCTTAGATTTGGACCTAACTGATCCCACTCACATTACAGATCGGGGAGTGCAACATATCTCTGAGCTAACAAACCTGCGAGTCCTCTCCCTGTGTAACACATCAGTGTCAGACGCCAGACTGCTCCATCTACGGGGACTGAAGCTCTTGGAACACTTAAGCCTGGACCGGACTTAAGTGACCAGTAGAGGGGTATTCCATTGTATCCCCCATCTTCCACACCTCCGGGTTCTTGGTCTCTCCGATATAGTTCTTGGTGATAATTTACTAAAGCTGGGTCTCCGGAACTGCAAAAATCTTTTGAAAGTCAATTTGACTCGAACGCGTGTCACTAACAATGGTCTGCGATTCCTGAGACAGGTGACGATTGTGCAGTTAAGTCTGGATGGTTCAGGGGTCACACTGCAGGGGATCTCCGACCTAAAGACCAACTGTACCACCCTCACCAGCGTGTGAGCCAATAACCTGAGACCAGGTATCGGACGAGGAGGACGTCATCTGAGAGATACCGCCGCTCTGTGATGTCAGGGAAAGATAAAGATTATGTGATGTCATCGCACCACTTAACATCATTCACTCATCAGACCTTGCGGCTATTGCCCGATTGATAAAATCTTATTAAACAGTGAAAAAAAATCTCCGACTTGTAGCTGCTTCTCTCCTTCCAGCCGGCGGCGGGGGGCCCTCAGAGACAGGGGGGCCCGGGGCACGTGCCCCCTGTGCCCCCCCCCTTAATTCGCCCATGCCCCCTGTAGTTTCCCAACTTACAGAGCCAATGTTTTGAACAAGAAACTTGCAAAAAGCCACCCCTATTGCACAGATCCCTCACACCATTGCTCAGAAACCCATTCCCTAGCCATTAGGAATATTACTCTATCCCTGGCTTAGGTGAGGTTCCTGCTGCTATTCTCTTGCAGTTTGTGCTATGCATGTCTCTGTGGTCACTGAGATGTCCAGGTCACATAGATAAACATAGGACTATAAACAGCTCTGCTGTGCATGAACCCCCAAACCTTCAGTCACATGGAGGTCCTTAGTGGAAAGGACCTGGTAGGGCAGAGGTGTTGGGCCCCTATCACATCAGTAATGTCACAGATAGAAAAATGTCTGCATGTGGGGTCAGAGTTCAGGCTCCGGGTTCCTCAGGGTTCAGATCACAACTGTGAATTTTGTGTCTGTTCTTGGTTCTCCAGTTTTCCTTGTAAAAATTTTTGCGGAACAAAATATTTTAAAATAATTAACTGAATGAATGTTTGTATATCCCTAAACCATCTTTTCAAAATAACATTTTGTTTTAATCAAGTGTAATAGAGTGTGTAATACCCTTACAGCGCTACATAAACCACTTCTGCAAATCAGTGAATTGCAACCTAACACCTATATATAAATAACAGATAAAAAAAATTATATAAATCACTTTTTTGCGCTGTAGTTTCCCAAACAAGACAAAATTGAGTAAATATTGAAAAAAACACAATAATGAGTATACTTATTGTTGTTGATATGAAATTGGATTCCCTTCAGATGATCATACACAAGTTTTCACGTTGACAATCAGACCATATGAAAAGAAAAAGAATATACAATAGTGTAACACCGTAGAATACAATAGTGTGTATTTCTGAGTCCAAATGATATATATAAAAATTAAAAAAATTAAAAAAATATCCAATCTTATTGTTGGTGCTTTCAATCAATATTTCACCATAGGTAACAAAAGAATTATTCCAAGTTGATATATGATGTGGGATACCCCACAATTCAATCTACTTACAATGTAGATTCTTTAAAATTGGCACTTCAGAGTATTAATCTCCGCTCCTCCTTTCTTCTCCAAAGTTTTGATATTCCGTATCAATCTTGTGAAAAAAAGGCAGTTCTAGCCTGAGAGTGAGCTGCATAGAGGCTCCACAGTGGTTTACCTCTGATAACAGGTGATACTGCAACTGATGACAAAAGTATACCTCTCGGATATACCAAAACACATAAAAATTGGAACAAAACCAAGTTGTTTTAAAATCTTTTTGAAGAAAGTTGCTGGAGGTACTGAGAAAGGGACATTTACTAAATACAAAGGGGGAATTCAATTACCCGCATTGTTCTTTAGAGCAACGCAGTGTGAACATTATTACCGTTAGTATGATAATTTCAACGCGGATTTCTGCTCATTAGCAAAAATCAGCATTAAAATTACCGTTGTAACGGTAATAACACGCAGCAATTACCGTACTAACAATGCGGGGAATTGAATCCCCCCCAAAAGTAAGAAAACGCAAGACATTCTGCAGACTTTGCTCCTTCCTCACCCTAGATCCAACCAAATTCGTGATCCTTTCTGTCATCTTCTACCCCCTCAACTAGCATAGGTCCCAACAGTTGGGTAGGTGGCAGTGGGCGTGGTCACCTCAAATGGGGGAGTGGCCATCTGGGGGCATGCCCCATTCTCTCCTCCCCTTCAAACACCTTCATTGCGGTGTGCACTGTCGCTGGTCTGCCATGCACAGAACAGAGAATACCTCCCAACATTCCCACCACAGGATTAAGTTATCCTCACCGGGGATGGCGTTACTTTGCTGCAAAAAGCAAATCTTTTCACACATTGATAAATTAACCAATGCTGCTGTATCCATAGAGGTCTATAGGGACAAATGTAAACTCAGTTAATGTGGTAAAGACCAGAGAAATCTGGTGTTAACCCTTTCTTAAACAGCAAAAAGCAGTGTAAAGGCCTATTGCCGGCGTTTAACGGAAGGCATTTTGGCTCTTCACCACTTGTTAAATAGGCCACTTAGTTGCTTAATTGAGTGTAATTGTTATATGTGAGATTCCAAACTGTTCAGAGAAAACATTTGCCCGTCATAAAAGACCTCATTTTATAGATGAGCGGTTCAGATTTGGTGAAATACAACAAGATCCGATGTTGGGGATCCGAGTGAAAACGAGTCATAACTCGGCTTCACATGTCAATTTTGGATCTCAAAACAAGGCAAACATCATTTCCGGGCAGACTAGACGGATTTATTCAATTACAGTAATAGTAAGTCTGAACATGTGAAGGAGGTTTGAGTGCAATGAAAGGAAGATATCAACACTATGCAGTTTAACAATTTTTTTTTTTATTGAATTGGAGAATGCAAATGCAATGATTGCAAAGTTCCAAAATCCTTAAGACACCTCGCTGCAGATTTTGGACAAAATTGGTGAAAATTTGGACCGTTGTGAAAGGATCATTAGAAAATAGACTGGAAATGACCAGAAATGAATGTGAATGCTATAAATAGTAATATTGGAGCAAAAACTGATTATACTAAAATTATTTTACCTATTTTTCCCAATTGTTTTATTAAATCCAGATCCAAAACTAAAAACAAAACCTTACTCAATTTTTGGGCAAAACCTGTCACAAAACCAAAACACAAACACATTTTAAAACCAAAACCACAACTAAAACCAAAACACATCTCTACTCAATTTCGCAATGCTGTGTTGAACCCATCATAAATGCAGTGTAACATCACAGTAGAAACATCAGCACTTTTTAGCATTGAGCTAATCTTTTGTAAATGATCCCCCCAAAATCTTCTGAACCATTTTGTGTTGGTTCTAAAAAAAAATCCATTGATATAAATTTACTTTACTACGGGCTCTTTATAGTATTATTATTATTTCAAATACTGCCTGATGACCTTAGTACTGGATAAACAAATGCATATCTACACTGAGTAATAAACCAGGAATACGTGATGCAATTAACCTGTTACTCTCTGAATGGAATGTTTCTCACTATGGCCTCCTGCCCCGTCAAGCGGAACACAGAAGTTATAATAATACATTCTCAGGGTTACTTCAAGCACATTGGGCTCGAACACCTCCAACGAAGTCACGCCCCGAGTGCTGGCTCTGATCCTCCCCTGCCAGGGATTAGGTGGTTGCTGCTGCTGATGACAGAGGATGGAGAGAGGCGAGCTCAATTACTGGCCGATACAAAGGATAGGGGGAGCCAAGGCCCGGTGCTGCTGGGGGTGGCTGCAGGGAAAGGAGAACAGGGAGGGAGAAGAAAGGAGAGAAGGTCAGAAGGCGGAGAGACACAGGGCAGCGGAGAGGTGGGAAAGCATTGGGACATCCAGAGGCTTAACTGGGGGCAGTGACTGACTGAGGACAGCTAGAGCATCGTGCTGCTGCAGTCTACTATGGGTCCCTGATCCCTGACATGGAGAAGAAGGCTGCAGAGGATGACTGCGAGGACTCGGGAGCAGAGACCGGGGGGTAGGTGCTATGTGAGACCTGGGCATCATAACACACTGGGCTTATGGGGTTTAAAGGGGTGGTCACCTCCCCCCCACCACACCCCAGTTTTGTATCCTGCAGCTCTGCTAAGCTTAGGGATACTCTACCAAAATTACATCAGGTCGGCAAATCAATAAGTGCATGTCATTAAAGTTAGTGCATGTACTCAATAACACTTAATATAGGGCCTGTCATGACAGTGAACAATAAATATATATAAATAGTTGGTAGTAACATTTAAAAGAACAATAGTTCCATAGACCTTACACAAGCATGAACCATCCGAAGCCAATATTATGTAGAGGAAACATTCAGTTATATACATAGCATCTTCTTTAGTGGTTTAATGAGAAAATTGGAGTTCATTTAATAATGGTTGCAATTGATTATTTGAAGCATGTTAAGGAGATTATTCAGTGTGAAAGCAACATTAAGCATACCTGTGGGTTTTGGTATTTTTTAAACTCCTTTGGTATGCACATTGTTCTATGGGATTCATTAAGTCCATTCTCCTTGAGAATACACATTCTGCACTTCTCTAGCTGGAATAATTTAACAACATATATTGCATATAGACATGTATTTTTACAGTGTGCAGTTTAATTGATACTCATAGGGCTGGGGGATAAAAAAAAAAACTTGTAAGTTAGTCATAAGTATGTATAGTTGCTTTTTATGCACTTATGTCATTTTCTAAGGAGAGCTTTTAGTCTGAAAACAAACATTAACTATAAATTCAGAAAAAGCTAAATATATTTTACATTTATACAAAGGAGAATGATCAATATTCAACTCAGCATCTAATTTATCTTTATGTTGTTATATGTATTTTTACGTTGGATTGTTACTGCCTTTTCATTTATAAGTCTCTACCCCACCTTAATGTTTCCTTTCTGTTCAAAACAAGGAGCACTACGTATTAGATTTTGATATCCCACTGCATAACTCCCACCATTGTCAAATGGCCATAGAGACAGTTAAGACTTAAGTAAATACATTTGATTACATTCATAGATAACTCTGTGTACTTCTATAGCCGTTTCTGTACAAATGACCATAACATATATCACAGTTAAAATACCACAAAGTAATAAACTGCTAAAAACTACAGTTGACCTAAAATAAACAGATTAAACGCTGTTGCACTTAATTTTGGACCCCTATTGGAGACAAATGATAAAGTAGTGTAGATAACAGTGTATTCATGCAGGTCTGTACATCAGACCCAAGAGGAACAATTTGAAAGTAAATAGGGACATGAGATTTGGGTTTAAATGTTTATTCATACACATATACACATGTCTACCATTCACTGTTAAATATTGTTGGAATTACTTAAAATGCATTTGCAAATTGTTTGTAAAGTAACAATAAGATTTGACATTTTAATATGTGAATACAAGCTTATGTATTCACCTATACTTAAACCATATGACTAACATAGTATTGATTTGCTATGGAACTTCTCTGCTATTAAATTGTCACTGGTGACAGTGAAGAGTTGATCATCTGACGTTATAGGCTTTGTGCAAGCTCAGTTTTGTTGTATGAGTAACCTACATCTTTTTATTTGTATATTAATACAGTCAGTAATGTTAATCCCTTCTCTAACTGTCAACTGTCACATACTATCCCTATGGTAACCATGGAACTTTCATAACCTTTCCAAAGCATTGAGCTCCCTTTGGTAATATTCCCTATCGCCTATACACGAACTAAGAAGGAGAATGCAAAGCTTGTTCCTACAGTCACATAAACACAACAATCCTTCCTCATTCAAATCACTGTTTCTGCAGTTCAATTCCAGGGTTTCAAATTAGCAAAGCATAATTTAAAGAGTAAAAAGATCATTTAAAAGAGACAGAAATTGATGTAATTTATCATTCCTTTAAATTTCCATAATACCCAGGGGCAGGCTGTGCTGGGGGACAGAGGGGAATCTGCCCCCCAGGCTGGTCCTATAGTGGGCTACCTTGGGCTGGGTCACAGGGCCTCCAGAATTTTTTCGATTAAAATGTTCCTAGGCTGCTGACTCGAGTCCTACCCCCACCCCCCGGGCTAAAATTGGCCAGTCTTCCCCTGATAATACCCATCAGCAACACACAGTGAAAGCTGCCATTTTGTGGGCTGGACTGATATTCATGGAATACAGCTTATCAATTCATGTGCCTCATGCCTCAATCATGTCACTAGCTCCTAAGGAATCGATAGGCAGCATTAATAGGCAGAATATTAGATCAGCCCACAAGATGGCTGCTACTAAGGTGTGTAGGTGACCAGCATAGTGCCTCACCACCACCCATTTATCAAGAAGAAGGTGCTGAAGTGAACGCGCTCTGTATGGTAATTGCTATAAAGTATTCTCTCAGCCTTCCCTCCTGCATGTTACTGCTTTCCGTCCAGCGCTACAGAGACACCAATGTCGTAAGGTAATTGCTTTGTACTCAGTCTCTCCACCGCCAAATCCCCATCTACCTGTCATTGTCCTTTGTGCTCTTACTGTGAGCGCTGCCCAGTTCAGCAATAAGTATTCTGGACACTCTTACTTCTAAACCTTTTGGCTAAAATCAGATGTAGTCAAATGTATCTGTTCCTATCATTGCTCTGCAGTGAGTTGGGCACTACAAGGAATTGGACAGAGTCCATTGGTCCTTTGGCCAATGGAATCTGTCCATTTCGTGTTTCCTGGCAACCAGGAATCACAAAAAACTTTGTGTTTCCTGGTTGCCAGGAAACACAAATTGCTTTCTGACCCTAATAGCTATACTGATTGGTGGCGCTTTAACATGCGCTCTGGAGAGTGAACCTGCACAGTTTTGGCTGAGAATCTGGGGCCTTACTGCACATTTATATGTTTATTGGTTTTAACTTTTTTCCAGTTTTTACACATTTAGACAGAGGGTTGAGTGTTAGACTTGTATAGGCTTCAGCTTCCTGAGTCTTGAGGTTTGTGTGGCCATATGGTGGTCAACTTCCCCAAACCCCTGCAGGAGGGAGCTGAAAACCCTCAGCCAATCTCATGGGTCATCTTTCCATGTGGCTTCAGGCATTGGACCCTTTGTGGCCTAATAGCTTAGGGAGAAATGGGGCCTTTCCGCTTTAGAGGATGACTTGAAGACCCAGCACACTTTTTTCGCATGTGCACTGGGTGATCGAAGGTACCACATTTCGGGCTCTCACTTTGGGATGTTCTTCTGGGCAATAGTGGCGTGCATGAGAAATTAAAAATATAATAATTAGTGAATCTGTAGCTGTGACTCCTTTTATAATAGAATAAGGATTGTCCCAAAAGAAAAATGGTTAAAGAATTGCAACCCATTTTATAAATATTTTATTGTTTGGAGGTTTGCACTGTTGTGTTATTATCCAGATAGTACACTGACATACATCACTCTTATCAGAGGGTACTGCAGCCCATAAACACTACTTAGTGAATTACTTGTTTATTTGTTGAACAGACAGGCATTGCTTCTACTTATTCAGTAATTACTGGCAAGGGACATCAGGGCAGGAGTGATTGATGGAATAGTCTGCCAGCAGCAAGTAGAGGTAAAACACATGCACAGTGTTACACAGACAATGGGAAGTGAGGAGAATTAACACTTGCATTCTTTTTTTTATCACAAACATTAGTGAACTCTGAGCAGGGATAGTATGGAAAAAATGAGGACCACCCAGGCTGTTAATGACACTGTTTGGGGATTCCCATGAAGGCATAGTAAAGTATGACACCGTGTTATCCCGGATAACAGATGTACACAGACTGTATATAAGTGATATTCACAACATTTACTTCAAAATTTCTGTACTAAGACAGATATAAAACTGGCCACACACACACAGTAATATCAGTGCCGGTATCAGTGTTTCTACAGCCCCCAAGAAATTTACTAGCCCAAAAATGATCCAGTTGACGTTGATCAGACTATTTCCGGTATATGACGACTGTTAATGTGCTAGTTAAGCTAGCTACTTAACTGCCGATTTTATCAGCCAAGTTGGCACAGAATACCGCTCTCTGGCTTCCCAAACTGTGGTCAAATCCAGCTGGATTTAAATGAGCAGGGTACAAAATGCTATCAGCCGATGACTGCATCAACCTATGTGCAGTTATTATCCTTCAACGTGACATCTGTTGGATTGGCCTGTAACCAAACAAAGGAATCTGTTTCGTTTACCTAGTTCTACCTTGTGTCTTGATGTTCCCAGGACAGTTCCCCTTTCTTACACCCAAAATGTGGAACTCCCATTAGTTATTTCCCCATAATTGAAACTCCTGATGAAGCAAATTAAGAGGACAAGTTGGAATTGGTTCCTATGACTGTTTCACCTTATTTGGGACCTAAAAGCAGTACATGATGGGCTATATGGATTACCTTGTGAATATCCTTGTGTGTAGACCTAGTCATTGTGCTGTTGATCCAGACAAATTCCCACATGTATTAGCTGCTTTGGAGTCCACTCCAACCATACCCTCTCTGAATAGAGAACAAATCCATCACCTAGGCCAGGGCTGTCCAAGCATGCACATGATCAGGTCCACAATTATAACTGTGCTTGCAGACCAAATACTATTACAAATAATGTAATGTAATATAGTGTGTTGAGGCTGTCACAGAAGGTGGTGCTACCAGAAAGCTTTTCAGGGCTGTGTCTGGCCACCAGTTGGACATACATCTTCTAGGTGTCTAAGTGGTTACTTCATTGGCTTAGTTATGGAAATAAGGAGGGACCATGATACTATGTTCTGTAGACAAATTAATTTGCATACTTAGGGGGGGAATTCAGTTATCCGTAATATTCTGCTGAACATGGCGGCTGCGCACATTTTCAGGTACTACGGTACCTCAGCATCGCGGATTTCTCCTCACACCTCTATGGGCTGCCAGGACAAATCCGCGATGTTACATCACCGCGAAGTGCCTTCAGGACCGTTCCAGAGGCAGTCTGTAGCTACTTGGATTCCTCCAATAAAGTGCCTCGTTAGTGATGAAATGTACGTTTGAAGCTAAGGCTAAAATATGTTTCCTCTGTTGCTGAGAGCATGATCTTATATTTATGGCTGCATATAAGTCAACTATATTTCATTATTACAATGGATCTGTTTAACAGGCTATGTAAATTATACATTTTGGCTACGCAAAATGTATTATTTTATTATTTACTCATTTTAGTTTTCAGGTCAGACTATTTTGCCGATGACATTGTATGTACATTAAAAGGAAGAGACAGATCCTAGACATTAGGAAGAGAACCACTGTTACTTGAAGGAGGGGAAATAAAAATTTTTTTCAACAGAATGTATAAAGTTCAGTGTAGTACACTTTGTACATAATTCCAAATGGACTAATACTTAAATACTGCTAGAACATGTTTTTATTATTTGTGACATACAAGTGAACAAATTCTTAATTGATGTTTTAAAAGGATAACTCCACCCAAAATTAAAAAATAGGTCTCTATGACACTAGGGAGTATATTTACGCATATTTACTGCGGGTATGAAAAAGTGGAGATCATCATCATCATCATCATCTATTTATATAGCGCCACTAATTAGGCAGCGCTGTACAGAGAACTCATTCACATCAGTCCCTGCCCCATTGGAGCTTACAATCTAAATCCCCTAACATACACACACAGAGACTGAGAGAGACTAAGGGCAATTTTAATAGTAGCCAATTAACCTACCAGCATATTTTTGGAGTGTGGGAGGAAACCGGAGCACCTGGAGGAAACCCACGCAAACACAGGGAGAACATACAAACTCCACACCGATAAGGCCATGGTCAGGAATTGAACTCATGACCCCAGCGCTGTGAGGCAGAAGTGCTAACCACTGAGACACCACGAGATGTTGTCTATAGCAACTAGAAACCAATCAGATTCTAGCTATCATTTGTTTAGTACAGTCTTCAAAATGACAGCTAGAATCTAATTGGTTGCTATAGGCAACATCTACACTTTTTCAAAACCGCAGTTTATTAAATATACCCCTAGGTGTTCCCTGCTGGAGAGAATTTAGTTGTATAAGGCCCACAGCAAGGTCCACAGTGAACCCCTGGGATAATCTTTTAAAAGATCGATAAGCAGAAATAGTGATTTAAATACCTATTTCTAGTGATTCACAGGTCAGTTTCCCCATCACAGAATCTATTAAAGACAAAACAACCTATAAATCATCAGTTTTTCAAACCTTCCAAAGAAATGTCACAGAATTTGCAGAATCACTGCACATAGTTTTCACTGTAAAGTATAGAACATGGGGAAATCTATAATTAATTAATTCAAGAAATCTGCAAAAACATTTTCATTGATTCAGACACTCGAGGTTGCTTCAAAACCAGTGGGCTGAGCTCAATAAAAAAATGAACAAACAAACTAAACGGTTTATGCATGTACAAGTATTGAAATGAATAGGCCTATTGAAATGGGATTGATCTGTCGTAGTCCGAATGGGAAATAAAATGATGTTTTCTTGAGTAAATGGAATGAAAAGGTCTTTTTTAAAAGCATCGCTGTGAAATCACATTTTTTTAAAATTGAAAATTTCAATTGAAATTGCTACTGCTCACGTGAATTTGAAATTAAATCACTGTTTGTCAGATTAGAGATTTTAGACACCGAATTCCTGTTTTCTGGGTGGGTTGCATTTTTTAGCACTTTTGATTGATTTAAAAAAAGGTGTGAAACAATATCTGTATTAGACTCCCTCTCTAGCTTGTGTTATAAGCCAGTGTTATGTGTCATAAAAGGTTGGTAAAAAGTTTAAGTTGATAGTCACAGTAAAATGGTAACTATACAAAGAATATGGACTGCAGGGGTGGTGCAGCAAACGGCAGGAGATCTCTATGCAACTCTGTTTCTCCTTTGGTTTTATCGTGTTGCATTCTATCTGGAATGCAGGTGCAGTGAACGAGCACTAACATTTTAGAAGTTCCCTTACAAATAATAGAACTGCAATTATAAATGACCATATTACCATAAAGCTAAATGGTAACTTGTCTTTTTTATGTTAAACCTATAACATGTTTCAATAGTCAAAAGTTCTCTATTGATAGCAGTCAAAGAGAATCAGTACCTAAGTCATTTCTCAGACTCTCCTAATAATAACTTCACAAATGCACCGACCAGTCAAAATCCACAGATTTTAAATATTAAAAAAAACACTTTTAATTCTCTACAACAGAATTTATTTGGAAGTTGACTCTCTAGAGTTTATTGTAGTTTATATTAGCATTTGCAAACAGGATTCAGTTCACAACTTTCATCCTGTGTTTATTTTGTTACCTTCCAGGAGAGCTGTCCTGCTAGTTCTCACTGTAGATGACAGTGTTTATATTTACAACAGAGGAAAGCAATACGTGGCTCTCCAGATGTTGTGGAACTACTTGCTAGGAACAAGCATCCCGTATCACTTTTTTGGGGTTACTCATTGCATATTTAGAATATGAGCTCTCACTAGCAGGACCCTCTTTTCTCTTGTTCTCCTTCTACTATTCCATCACCCATGTACCTCTAGTTCTGCTTCCCTAGCTCTGATTTCTTGAGATAATAATAATAATTCCACCATTATGAGATTGGAATTACTGCTAGGAAGACCTGACAATACAAGTTGGATAGGAACCTCTGCATAGTAAAATCATTAAGCAGAGCTCATTGAAGTAATTGTAGCATTCCTCCTACCATTGGAATTGTGGAAGCAGCACAGACAGTTTTCTGTCCAGCATCTATTTCCCGGGTGCTCCACTCGGCTGTTTGTACTTGTCACCCGGCTCTTGGAGACCAACAGAGTCCTTTTATAATATTGTATAACCATTGTTTTTCCTATTAGAACAGGCACTGTGTGAGCTCTACAGCCAGCAGTGCGTGTTAGACCAGTCCTAGCAGGTGTGGGCAATAACCTCCAACATTTTTCAGTATTGTTGCAAAGTATTACAACTGCCCCCACCCGGCTACTCTTTAATGCCACCCGGCTGGCAACATTTTCTGGGGAGAACACTGACAGAGTGCTGATAAGGGGGCATGGTCACACCATGCTGGGGACGTGGCCACATCTCCTCGGCCGCGTGCCTAGCAGGCACCATCACTGTGGTGAGTGGAACCCATCCCGCAACATTCCCGTCAGTCAGGACAAAAGTCTGTCCTACCTAAATCTGGACAATTAGGAGGTGTGTAGATGGAGGATATTACCTGTGATCATGTCTGTGTGTACATGCCTAAAAAGTAGCTATTATAGCTGGAATTATTATTACGTTTTATCTGTATGAACTTTCTGGATAATGGGTTTGAGGATAAACCTTTCCAAACCTGTAAATAATGCATGATATTGTTGCAAGTTGGAGTTCCAACAATTAGAGTGCAACTGAGTGTTCCAGACACTCAGCTCTAACATTATGTCACAGATTAATTTTAAACATCTCATGTAAAAAGTGTCTTTGTTCTAAACGTGTGATATTCTACAGTATTATTGAGGCATTTCTCTTTCAGCCATCTGGTGCTAATGAAAAGTGGACAAGAATTACTCTGACTTGTGAGATGTAATACACCGTGTAGCTGGTAGGAGACATTTAGCTACTGCAATGTGCTGTGATCAGTCACACACAAGGGATCAGACATTACTATAATATATATAGATAGATAGATATAGCTAGTGGTTAGCACTTCTGCCCCTCAGCACTGGGGTCATGAGTTCAATTCCCGACCATGGCCTTATCTGTGTGGAGTTCGTATGTTCTCCCTGTGTTTGCGTGGGTTTCCTCCGGGTGCTCTGCTTTCCTCCCACACTCCAAAAACATACTGGTAGGTTAATTGGCTGCTTACAAATTGACCCTAGTCTGTGTGTGTGTGTGTGTGTGTGTGTGTGTGTGTGTGTGTGTGTGTGTGTGTGTGTGTGTGTGTGTGTGTGTGTGTGTGTGTGTATGTTAGGGAATGTAGATGTAGACTGTAAGCCCCAATGGGGCGGGGACTGGTGTGATTGAGTTCTCTGTAAAGCGCGGCAGAATTAGTGGCGCTATATAAATAACTGCTGATGATTAAATATATATATATATATATATATAATGTGGTAAGTGTTTTCCAGTTGGTTTGAAGGTTCATTAACAAAACACAGATTTACTTTAAGCATATGTTTTACATTCATATATTTCTTACATTTATATATTTTGTTCTAATTATAATATAATAAAGCAACTATTTTTGCTTTTAATGCCAGATATTACAGGGAAAAATGTTGTGTTATTTATGAACATAATACCTATGTTGCTGTTTTAATTTCATCGGACACTACTTCGTTCACTTCTTGTGAAGAGTGGTTTAATTCTAGCCGCTATTCAGCGACAATGATTAATTTACATGCGAAGCCCCTTATTCAGCATTCATTATAAAATACTCAAGCTGCCACATGTCCTTCAGCTGGTGAAACCCACAGGCAGATTACAGGACGAAAATAGTGCCCGAATAATGAGAGAACACACTAAGTCCAACGACAAAGAGGTACAAATAAGCCAATTAGCTTACATGGCTAAGGTTTGCACATACAGCTTCCAGGAAAACACATGGTAGATTTATTGTCACTTAAGGAGTGATCTCATTCAGTTGAAAACAGAGAGCTGGTTATTGTCTTGTACTTTGCTGTATGTATAAGATCTTTTATATCTAGCTTATGCAAAGCCTTACAATATTGGTAAAACACATATTTGGAACAAACTCATTTTGTAGAACACTTTAACCATATTATAAGTCATCAAAGTGTTGGATGATGGTATAATCTATATTATTATTATCCATATTATGTCATCCTTTTGTAGGGTTGTCCCATAACCTAGGTTACCCTATATCCCTTTGTTACTGTGGGCATGGCTACTGCTGTCTACCTCTTGCTGATTTGTATGTTGTAACTTGAGACAATTGGGGAAGTGAGAATAGTTCCAATATCCAATCAATTCCCCTAGTGAAGTCCCATCTGTGTTGCCCAGGAGCATAGAAGAGAAATGGAAAGTGATATGGAATTGAAAAAGTAAAAATAAATCATGTCTTATGCCAAACATGTATCTGCCACTGTTATAGGTGCTAGTGATTTGGGCCATCTGCAAATTGGTCACACTGAGCACAGTAATGGAAAGAGTTTGCATTTAGAAGCCCTGTGGTTATCTCCAATTCTGCCTTAGAATTTGCACCGAATGGATTGAGTTTTTGGATTTCCAGGAACTCTATTTTCACACGAACTGTATATTTGTGCTTTATAAAGTAATGTATTGTATCCAGGTCTATGGTTTTTTTTATCTCATGTAGTACATTTACGTTATATATGTTATGTGTTTAAAAGACGATATTGATACAAAAATGAATAACAATATGAAGCCCTATGTGGTAGTATCCACTACATGTTTCAATGTAATGTAAGCTACATTCTTATAACAAAAGCTATACTGACATAGAACACCGTAGGGATCCATAAGTGTTATTTTAAGCCTTTCCCTTATGAAAACACAGCAGTTAAACATGAAGGGCTCTTCGTTTAAACAGCAACACAGATTACATATTCAGATTTATTTTTGTATGTGGAAAAGTATGTAAAAAAAAAAAATGGCACTTTATATGTAACACTAGACATCATTCAGTGAAATGTCAGCATTATCAAATGAGGACATGTTGAGCATAATTCAACTAGAGATGACTGAGGCTTTGAAATGTGTTTTCGGGCAAGTCATTGTTCATGTTGTAAACCTAAAACTGATGTGCCAACAGACATCTATTCAAAGTGAAGTACATTCACACAAGTTGCATTCCCCTGAGGTAAAGTACAGTGACTACCGAGCAGCACAAAACCAGGATTAAGGCTCTGAATGCATTAGAACTCAATAGTTCTGTTTCAGCAATGAAGCTACACATCCTCTACTTAGAGTCAATCTGAGCACAAATTGACATTTATTGTAAACTACATTGAATTGGCATCTCTTAGTAGAAACATACATTTTTACCACAGAAAAAAATCTATTGGTCCATCTAACCTGCAGTTTTTGTGTATGTTTGTTTTTTAATTTTATTAATTTTGGGTGTGGAGGTGGTTTGGGGTGTTTTTATTGATTTTTTTTTTTGGGGGGGAGGGTTGTGTGTAAACCTGGGTACACACTGCAGAATTTTCCACCAACTTTTAATGCCGATCGATTTTACATGCGATCGATGGTCCGATCGCTCGGTCCATGGACTGCATACACACTAGCCTTGTTTTAGACGATAAAGGGAACAGCGAACGTCCCTTTAGCGACTTTTTACAGACATGTTTTCGTGAGCAATGACTGTAATTTCGTACACACTGAAGCAACATCAGTCGGAAGTTTATACACACTACACAGCGGAAATGAGATTGGAACGAAAATATTTAACGGTACTACCAACCAAATGAGGCGACAATTGTCCATTTGGGCAGACTTTCGACCATCGTGTCACTGCACACACTGACCCGACTTTTGAACAAGCGGTCTTATGTCGGCTGATTGAGCCAATTATTGGACGAAACCCCTGTAGTGTGTACCTAGCTTTACTTGCTTAGTCATAACAATAGCATAGTCTGAGCCCCCACCAAAACTGCTGGATCTATCACCCTCCTGTAATAAATACCTTCTACCTTTCAGTCTTCCTGCACTGTCCCAGTGTGTGCTCTTGTAGAAGTCATATTTCTAAAAGTGCTGTCTTCCTGAGCTTTAGTGATACTTTTGATATATTTGAATGTTTGTATCACATCACCTCTATTCCTTCTAATTTGTACATATTTAACAATTGAAGTCTTTGCTGCAGTTTTGTTATACATGCACCTTTTTAGTAGCCTTTCACTGATTTTCTATTTTATTTGTTGGGAGTTGGGAAACGTGTAATTGAAAGGAAGCTGTGGAGCTGAAAACTCTGCTATTTAGGATGCAATAAAATCTTCTAATGTTGGAGTGAAAAAGAATCCCTGATTTATTACAATTATTCGGAGCTGTTCTGGCCATCGTTGTGCTTTTCAATAGACCCTGTGTGGTGAAATAATACCTAATACTAGATGGGCTACAGTACCAGGGTTTCCCAAACCCAGTCCTCGGGGCTCCCCAACAGTGCAGGTTTTCCGGATCACATGTGACATAATTAGGACCACCTGTGGATCTGTTACAATGTATCAGTCAGTAATGAATACACCTGTGCTCCAGCAAGGAGATATGGAAAACCTGCACTGTTGGGGGGCCCTGAGGACTGGGTTTGGGAAACCCTGGGCTACACCGAATGCTCTGAAGTATGTCCAGCAAACACCTGTTACCATGAAGGGGCGTTCTGTCTGTCTTGCAATAGCGGATAAGAAAATAGTCACTTTCTTCTATCGTGCTTTATATTTTGTTTCCCAAATGTTAGATCTTAGTTACCTTGTGAACATTCCATTTGTCATTGAGATGAAGCAGACTTTCATGTAGATTAAAAGATGGCTCCTGTCATGTTTCTTTCAGGAAAGAAGATAATTACAGCTGCTTCTTTTTGTTTTCGCTTGTTTTCTTTTTTTCCCATAAACTATAAATGAATGTAATTGTATGTGTGAATGGAAGGTACGACACATTTATTTCCCCTGCAATATGCGATATTTGGGCTTAGTTGTCTTTTAAGGATTTACATTGTCAAGTAAAATCATTATATTACTGCCTCTATCAGATACATCCATTCACTTGAGAATTATAATCAAACAATGCTTGTTGTGAGCAAATATATTACAATTTTCCTGCACAGGCACATTTGCCGATAATTTGCGTAGCGGGAATTTAAACGAATATTTACACCCACAAAGTAAATTATTGGTTATTAAGCCTCCTTCCACCAACTAGCAGAAGTATGGGGGTCACATGCCAGATACCACACAGTTCAGTAGTGCTCGCCCCCAGGAGCTGCAACGCAGGAGGGTGGGAAAGATACAGCGCTGTTAGTTTGCTCCACCTCTTCCCATATTGTGCAGAATGAGAGAGAACCTGGAACAGAGCTAGTGCAGGAATGTTATTATACACTCATCCGTTAACGGATAATACCTCCAACTAACAGAAATGTGGGGGCTCCATGTCAGCGACCTCAGCGCTGTCGGTTTCCAATATAAAGTGTGAAATGGTTCCATCTGAAAGTAATGAGGATGTGTAGAGTTCAGTTAATGTAACTCTGTTGCCACTTCCTAAACCGGGATCAACCTTCCCAAATGTGCATTCCCTGTGAAGCTCATTGAAATAACTTGTCCTGCAACAAGAAAACTTGTTTTTGCATTCAATAGCAATATGAGGCAATTCTATAATTCTTTATATTTAGTCAATTTAATGAATACATACAGGGGCCCATAGGCAAACCGAGGGGGGTTTCCTAGTGTCTGGAAACCCCCTCCCAGCATGGGGCACTGTATGCTTGCCCCATGTATATGATGGGGATAGGAATTGCCTGTGTATATGATGTGGATAGGAAGAGTTGGAGAGCAGCCAAGCAAAGTCTACAAAATATAGCCACGCCACCATGCATGCTGGTCACGCCCACCGGCGGCGTAGCGTGGAAACCAATCTCTACAAATCCTGCTTCTGCCCTAGGGGCTACAGATATTATAAATATGCCTAAAGTTTCTGTCCAGAAAGCATACTTTGTATGTGTGTGTATTGAGTCACAAGTATGTCAAGATATGTCCAACTCAAATACAGCACTGCTCCTGCACCAGGCGTATTGATGCGTATACATACATGCCACGGTAGAGACGAGTCTTAACTTGTATATGCAGAACGGAGGAAGCGCACTACGGATGTAGATAGGTGAGAGCAGTGGAATATCAGGATAGTCCAACCTGAGATGGTACAAATATATAATAATATTCTGCGCTAGACCTAAACAGTGAAATAATGATGAAATGTCCTAATATGTTAATATTTATCTTTATCAACTGATAATAGATAATACAGTCAGTGGAATACAAGACATGTAAAACATTAAGCAATGGTGTAAATATACATCATGGATACATCATAGCATGGAAATATAAATCATTATGGTTAACATAGTGCCATGCTGCACTGATGCTGAGAGATTATTTGAATCGAATGAGGGATTGATCAATATTTTAGTGGAAAAATCCTGGAAATGTAAAATGTCCAGAAAATACAATAGTGCCCAAAATAAAGGGGGAGGAGAGAAATAGCGATACTTGCACTTGGAGACAGTCTCAAGTATTCCAGCAGGTTAAAACAATGTCCAGAGGAGGAGGAAAAGAAAGGGGGTTGTGTTACTTGCGCTTGAAACAATCCAGGATATAGCGGTGATCCTCAAGATGTCCAATATAGTCCGTGTGAGGTCCAGATGGTAGATAGGTAATCCTCGCGATAGATATTAAGTGCCGGATATACGGGATCAGGAGAATGTTATGATAGATGTGGCGGGCAGAGTAACGAGCGGGATGTCGGCGTGCGTGCCAAACGTGGAACGCACGCTTCCTGAGTGTCCACGACCGGATGTGCACGAAACCGGAAGTGGCGGGTGATAGACCGACGCGTTTCGTCACCTAGGTGACTTTTTCAAGGCAGTCTCTCAGCATCAGTGCAGCATGGCACTATGTTAACCATAATGATTTATAATTCCATACTATGATGTATCCATGATGTATATTTACACCATTGCTTAATGTTTTACATGTCTTGTATTCCACTGACTGTATTATCTATTATCAGTTGATAAAGATAAATATTAACATATTAGGACATTTCATCATTATTTCACTATTTAGGTCTAACGCAGAATATTATTATATATGAGTCTTAACTTGTAACTACTAAATGCTAAAGCTGCAATCTCCATGTAAAATGTAATTAAATACCACCCACATACAAACATCCCTCATTTACCGCTTTAATAACCCAGTGGGACTCTGCTGTTCTGTAGCAGTCCAAACAGCCAATGAGAAGCGGTTAGAAAGTGCTGCTGATATCGTTATCATCATTTCATTAGACGGGAGCATATCAGTTCAGTAGGAGCTGGGGGCATGAACAAATATTTCTGAAAAGAGAAGTAGTAGTATCAACTAATGAATTGATAAGCTGCATCCTCATGAATATTCATTCAGCCAGCAAATAGATGCTTTTGGTTTCTAACAGATGTAGTTTTCAATAAATGTTCATTCTCACTAACGTTTTTACTGTGCTTAAAAAGAGGATTGCAGGCAATGTTTGCCCATATTAAATGGTAAAAGCAGAACAGGATGTAAAAACAACAATGGGTATAGTGATATTAAAAACAATGGTTTCTGATTGCCATTTATATACTCTTTGATGGTGTTAAAAAAAACAACCTGTTAATCTAATTTTTAAAACTGCCAATGAGTACAACCCCTAAACAGCTGTGTTTCATCACATAATTCAGTGAAATAGTTAATTTACTAAAAGAGTTGTGTGAGCTGAAGATTGTTTTACTTGCCACAAATGCCAGAAAGATACCACAATATGTCTGTGATTTTAGCAGAATGTGTGTAATGAAATGTTCATTTGTTGCTTGTTTTGCAGGTCAGACTACAGCCGCATGTCCTCTACAAGTAGTAAGTATATATTTCTGACAATCAGTGATTTTCTACATTTGGCTGACTTCAAGAATTTTGGGGAATGCTTATTTTACTGCCATGTCCTTCAGTACAATTACCGGCGTGAATAGGAAAACAAAGCAAGTTTTATTTTATATTTAGTGTTCGGATCCTTTCACATAATAATTTAATATCTGTGCATTGATCTGCGGGGTGTGAATGAACTCTGAGTTTGTATGCTGCAGAGAAACCAAAGGGTAAATGTATCAAGCTGAGAGTTTGCCGGTGGGTTTGAAAAGTGGAGATGTTGCCTATAGCAACCAATCAGATTCAAGCTATCATTTTGTAGAATGTACTAAATAAATGATAGTTAGAATCTGATTGGTTTTTCAAACCCGCCGGAAATCTCTCAGCTTGATACATTTACCCCCTGGTCTCCTAAGAAGTACTAAGCCAATAATAGCATCAGGATAGAAAGAACTCAGTGTATGAAGTTTAGCAAGTGCAGATTTTGTAGGCTAGTGACAAGACCTCCACCCCTAAATGATTGGATTTGATCACACAGTACAGTATATCAGGTCGGCATGTGTCAGGGAATTTGCAATTTTGACCCTCAACTGTATAGGTTGGCCCTGCACTTGTGTAGTCGAATTACTGACAGATCTGGTGGATCAGCACTTTGGTCAATGGCTGGATGCAGGGAGTGAGTAGGTAACTCTACAGTTTCAAATACAGATGTAGAAAAATAAATTGACATTTAACATGTCATATGCCATTCAATTTAATTAATGTTTAATTAATCTGTAGGTGGCGAAAAACATGTTTGATGCCACGTTAGGCTACATTGGGCTCCATTTGGAGTTGAATGCGTTAATGCACCGAACTTACACAGAAAAAGATGTATTTACATGTGTGAGTGGGACATATCCCCAGTTGCATCCAACTCAAAAACAGTAGTATCCGACCCTAGCATGCGTCAGATGTACACTTGCACCTAACGATAGCGTAGAGATGTGCTTTGCCAGTACTAGTAGTAAATGCAAAAGTCACATGACCCTATTTATACACAGTATAATAAAGTAATTGTCATATACACGAGAGAGAATAGTGTCTTGATATTTATTAATAAACGTGAGCCACATTTTCCATAGGAAATGTAATGTAATATAAAGACTTCCACCTCCATCAACTTTCCAACAGTAGTCTAAATGGAAATGAAAAATAAGTAATGGGAATGGACGGCCGGGACTTGGTATAATATAGTCACAGCGTTAATGAATTAAGTTCTGTCAGCTGGAGAGTAAATACACAAACAGCCAATGAGAAGCAGCTAGACAATGCTGCCGCTATTGTACTCAACTTACACTTGCCCATTCTTGCCCTTTTCCACCTCTCCACTTGTAAGAGAAGTCTTCAATATGCAAAAATCTACATAAGAACGTATTTTTGCTGTGCGTGCACAATACGGAAATGCGTTTATGATGCAAAAGGAATCTACGTACATCTAAGTGTAAATCTATTAACATATCATGCTGCAGATAAAGAGCAAAGGGTTTTAAAGCACATCACTGGTTATAATAGGATAGCCGGAAAGCAGATGGCATTCTTGACCTAGCATATGACATTACCCAGAATTCTCCATTGCAGATGAACCATTATAATCCTTATTTCGTGTAAGTAGTAAAGCAGGAATTGATGTTTTCACTTGCTAATTCCTAATGCTATCTGTGAGTTAACAAGTGAATTTAGGCAAATCTGCTTAAAGGAGATCTTCAAAATGAATACATTTCATTTAAGCAGAGTCTGGCCTTTACAGCCAATCAGGAAGTCAGATCTGTTCCGACATCTTATCAGTGATAATTTATTTTGCTTTTGTTTGTAAAGCTCCAAAATATCCGATTGCGGAGAGAACACAGACCTGCATTATTTACAGAATATATCCCAACACATTGAATAATTGGCCCTGCTTACAAAGAGCTTACAATCTAATAGGAAATGAGTGTGTTACACAGTGATACATCTGGATGCCTTGAGCAATAGAGCAACCACATATAAGCATAAAAAGTGTTTAATTATAAATACTGAGTGACCCAGCACATCCATGTTCTCAGAAAGGAGAGTATCAGTCAGTGCAGGGGACACATATCACTGTACTGTGTGCTTAGAAAACATCCCTGGATTGCAACATCAACCAATATGATATATTTAGCGCAACTTTCAGTTTGTGCTCTTACCAGTATTAAATATCAATACAATAACCAAGTTGAGTAAAAATGTCAGAATGACGAGGGGTGTACTACACAAAAGTCCATCATTCACCCTGACATTGGTTTTAAAATAATGCCTGTTCTGTTTCAATCCTGTTCAACCAAAGACTGTGACTATAGGCTTCCTTGAGAACAGCAATATATTGTATGGAATCATTTTTAATGGGAACTGGCTTATGGACATCCATTCATAGCAATGCCGCTATCCTTAGAAAATTGTGAACATCATTGTTTTAAAAGATTAATGACGTGATATCTCTGAGTTCTCAGATATGTAGTTTTATAGGGGCACCTGGGAGCTTATTAAGCTCCATATTCACAGGTTTTGGGCTCTATGTTTGAAGCAGAGCGCTGACATTTGTAATTTTTAGTTATTACATATTATGCGGATCTGCTGTAAAACAGCAAAGCTGACGGAGAATTTTAGTGCACGGTGGAGGAAAGAGATGGGTACAACACACCGCAGTGTGATGATTAATCTCATTACCATGTGTGTGTACCTTCGCTGCACCACAAACTCTACTCTACACAAATTACAAAGTCATTTACAAAGTAATAACCTCACCGCAATCTGCATTATCTCAAACCATCAGATTGCAGACTGCTATGGGGGGTTTTTAGTGGCATAAGATCCATCAAATAATGCAATGTATCAAGCCTGCATTTGGTAGTGGCAAATATATTTCTAACCAGAAAGGTTACGAATAAGAACTGGCGCCTGTTTTCAGATAATCTTATAAGAATAAGAGATATTGATCATTGCATACAAATGGACAAGGGTCTGGAGTTAGGATTATTGAATTATGGGTTTTCACAGCAGTGAGGAAAAACATCAAGTAGTACAGTGGGAATACAGCTGTATACAGAGGATAAAGGGATTTACAGTCTTTCTTTATTTAGAGACCCCTAATAATGATGATAAGATAAACAATATCATTGGACTATTATCACATTGGGAAGATATAACCATATAATTGGACACATCAGAATCTCTGGACCGGGAATCCCTCTCAGAGGTGGAAAATGAAACATGTTTAATCTCCAATTGATTATTTTTCAAGAAAAATAGATTAATACTTCTGTTTCTTTGTGTGTTTCTTTATTATCTGTGGTCGCAGTCTGTTCTTTTTTCCCAAGTATACACCAACATCATAATCCTCCTTCTCTCTCTATTTTCTGACTTTCCACTGTTGTTTCCAGTTGTTTAATGTGTTATTTTAAACGCTCCTCAAATTCCGATAAACCATGGAATTGTGAAACGTCTTTTATTAATTGTGAGCTATCTTGTTTCACTTTATTATACATAAGATTCCGCTGTTCAGTAGTCATTTCCATTAATGTAAAGGAACAAGTAGATTAAGCTGTACTCTTTTGGCTAAATGAAGAACTGAGATTCTCTGCAGAATTTAATATATTGTCTTCTACTAGGCTTAAGGTCCTACTACAGTTGTACTGCTTGGGACCTTCATTTCTCCATTCACCTAAATATCAATTTTAGCAATATTGTAGATGTAATCCACTAATCTTTGTGTTTTAGCCGTAGAAGCCAAAAATAGAAGCCATAGAGAAATGAGATTAACAGGTGTTATCCAGCACAATTTCTAATATGTTTTGGTTGAGTTCCTTGCAGGTGCTTTCTAGTGGAAACAAAACATGTACTAAAGCTGCTTATGGGAATATTACTATATTCCTCTAAAGAGAGATCCTCACCTGGCAGCTCAGCTGCATCCATAGCGACCTCTTGTTCAAAGAAAGTCAACAGTACAATGGTATCCACCAAATTGCAGTCATAATCCCATGCATGAAATAAATAGGAATACTCTCAGTGCAAGCTAGCAGGAATCCTGGAGCTAGAAGTGGGATCATCTCGGCCTCACACAGTGCATGTAAAAAAACAATCAGTTTCTACTTATTCTGCTGCAGGTGAAACTTTTTACAGATAATATCACAGACTTGTGGTTCTACAAACCATGTTGTCTGTTTGATTACACGTTTAGGGTATAATATCCAATATGTAGAACGTACTATCTGCCCATTAATAATACCTATTGCTGCGCAGATCCTTGATATTTAAAACAGGGATGACACCTTTCCTATTTGTAGCCAGTTTAGTAGACAACATACTGTGGATATTTCTCTGCTCTCTTTTCAATGTATTTGTAGAATAAAAGAAGATCCTATGAGTGGGACAAATTGAGCAGAATTAATAAATTAGAACCATTTGGTATTTATGAAGTATTGACAATGAAACTTTTCAGCTGGGATCTTCATTTCATATTTTGATGATATTTTTGTTATTTATAGTTCTATTTATATTATTCTTGTTTTCCTATGTAATACAGTATGTTTAGAAGTTTACTTGAATGTCATTCCTTTTGCATGGTGTTTCCAGGAGCGATGATTATTGTTTATAATCTGCAGGCAGCTGGGTTATTTAAACACCTTTCATAAGGGTAACATCGTAGCTGGACACAGCTATGATGTTACTTGGAAGCAATGGATCTTTATTTTCTGGCCTAATTTTGCAGATGCAACCACAGGAGAATAACTTGCTATTATTTCTACCTACTGATGCTAGGTAAACTTTAAAGTCCAAAGGGTATATTTACTAAACTGCGGGTTTGAAAAAGTGGAGATGTTGCCTATAGCAACTGATCAGATTCTAGCTTACATTTATTTAGTGCATTTTGCAAAATGACAGCCAGAATCTGATTGGTTGCTATAGGCAACATCTCTATATATATTTGTTTTGGAGCAACCACTGTTGATATTATTCTTATTGTCCATCCTTTATTTTTATTTTTTATATATTACCCCAAATTAGTCCTGTTTAGTGTGGGCCCTTGTATACAGACAGCCTTTCGTCAGAATAGATTCCATCTACTGTGCGGTCTGCGGTTAAGTAACCAACCATTATAGTTATATCCTGATAAGAGTTACAGGCCACATTATTAATGATATATTTCTCTATGGTTTGTGCCTGGTTTGACATGAATAGAAATGATTAAGTGATATGACGCTTGGAGCTGACAGTCTCCATTCAGTGACTCTGCTGTCGAGCTGACCGCCACATTTTTTACAGTAGGGATTATATTGGTGCTTCCGCACTAAGTCATCTGTCAGGAGCTGTGTAGTTTCTCTACAAATCCTTTGCTGGTAAAAGACAATAGAGATTACACCCAGACAGGTTACACACTGATCTCTGTAATGTGGCTGTACAGTTCACTGACTGATCCAAGCACTGTGACCATTAGAAAAATAGATATCAAAGTCATTTAGAATGAGAACTCTGTTGGTCATGTTATAAGGTAATTTAGACTCTTACAAGTCAGTTGCCTGTTATTGTGACGCTAAACTTTAAGGCTTAATTGCCAAGTCTGTGTGGCATGTTGATCTATGCTTCCTATGTTGCTGATTATCGTGTCTTTTAACCAGTACACAATAAAAATGAGGCCCCATTGTCATGTCTGCCCAGGACGCCATAGCTGTTTCAGTGGATTTATATATGGGTGAAGCATATGTCTATATTATGATCTGATCAGACTGCGTTCACCATACTTTGAGCGCAGCCAGGCACAACCAGAGGAGAGCCACACTGAAAATGCCAGTGTTTAATTACTCTTAGATTCCTAAGATTCCTAAAGCACCTGGATTAACAGGGCTACTGGGAACAAATTAATACAAGTTTTTCCTGTGCTTGTCTTTCAAAAGGGAACATCGGCTTTCTCTTATGAAGTAAGGAATTAGTGTGCCATTTGATATTTTCCGGAGTTTCACAAGTGGTCCTTGGTACCACAAGAGTATTGCACATTATGTTTTTGGAGAAGTATCAGATCATAAAACCCCTGGTACAACTACATTACAACTCCCAACTTTTGTGTACACACCAAGGTCAGAGCATCAGCATGGAGTGTTCACACAACGCAAGCATTTGGCTAAACTAGAATTAACTAGTCAAGCTGGTGAGAAGACATTACTATCCAATCATAACTTGTTGCATAAACTCTATGAGTGCATTGTGCTCCAAAGAGTTCCAAAGATGGGCATTGGCTTAAGGTCAGACGGTACCTCATGTGACAGATGCGTTCACTTGTCTGCCTGTTGTCCACCATTGAGCTAAGCAAACATAATGTCTTAGAGATGTTCTGAGATTCCTCTGTCACAAGTACAAGTAGATTTATCACCATAGATGTATCATATTGGTTGAGGCAGTGATTAATCCTCCTATGCACGTGTCATAAAGCCTGGGGACATATTTGAGGCCTACTAATCTATGGTAAGATCCTTCAAGCATTGAACAGAAGATTCACCCAAAATCGCTGCAGTATAAATTCACTAAAAAGGTTTCAAGAAGGTGCTTAAAGACTTTGGGGCAACCTTTAGTGCAGCATTAAATCTTGTGTATATATGGCATCCGAAGCAGATATGCGTCGGTACTTATCATCAGTCTGAAAACTGCATCCGTCTTGTGTAGGCATAGCATTTAGACTTAATAAAGAACATGTCAAAGATATGTATAGCCCAAAATAAGGCTCATCTAAAAGGGGCGCACTTGCATTGCGTCTGTGCTCTTACTGTACTTGCATGTGAACGCCCCTGAGCAGAAGGGGACTGAGTTTCAGATACGTGCAGCTCAAAATACTGTTGCAAATTGTGAGAAATATAATGCAAAATACAGAATTGCACAGCGCAAAGGCATTTGTGGCCAACTCTAAATCCTCCCTTTTGTGAGGATGCAGCCAATTAAATACACCGAGACTATTGAATAGACTGCAAAGAAAATTAATTGACGACTGCAGGGTTCACATGTTAAGTTAAATTAAGATATCGTGGACTTCTAAGGAGTACATACATCTTCTTGAGTTCTGCCACAAAGGGAAAAAGACAAACAAATGGACTGTTTTAGTCAGTTTAAATAGGGCTTCCAACAATGGCATGCTACTTGTTTTCTTAATGGGCTCATTCCCTGTGCCAGCGGGTGTAACAGCACATTAATCATGTATTTGTGTATAACACGGCTGTACGTTGCACAGATAAGAGACTCTGTTCCATCGCCTCAGGAAATTACTCACTTTCCCACACAGCTCGAATGGATCAAGTTTTTCACTTTCTGTGTCTTAGTGATTTGGAAGTGTATTGTCAGTGGCAATATATTGGATAATACCTCGTTGTCCTCCTCTTCCTCATTACCACTTTCACCATTTCTTATCAGTACACAGTAAAAAGAAATGTCTTTATTATACAGTAATACACATAAATTGAATGTAACACCTGCACAGTATAACAGAAGAGACCAATGGCACCTGATAAAGTAAGCCTTTAAATATAAAGTAAGCCTTTAAATGTGTGCCCGAGACTGGGTGACTTCAAACACTTTCAGAATTGACAGGTTACAGCCACAAGAAGTTGGAAGTCCAAGAATTCCTCGTAAAGATGTCCAATGTAGTTGACTGTACTGTAGAATACCTTAAAATCAAAAAGATGTTTACAATTCACAATCATCTATTGGTAGGTGAGATTGTTGAGACCTTGAGGGGTATATTTACTAAACTGCAGGTTTGAAAAAGTGGAGATGTTGCCTATAGGAACCTATCAGATTCTAGCTGTCATTTTGTTGAATGCGCTAAATAAATGATAACTAGAATCTGATTGGTTGCTATAGACAACATCTCCATTTTTTTCAAAGCCGCAGTTTAGTAAATATACCCCCTTCGGGGAGAATTCAAGTCATCACACTGTACTGGGTAAGTTGCATACACATGTTTAGTGCCCATGTACAGTACAGAAATGCGTATCTTGCGCAAATAAAACAGACATTCGTGAACTGTACCCTGTATCTGTTATCCAAATATCTGTCAATATTAACAATCCAAACACAATGTCTTTTTATTAAAGGACCTTGAAACCCAAAATAGAAGTTGAGCCAATATTAAAAGACATTTTTTAAAAGTCACAAATATGTATGCCGTAGTCCCCATACCTTGACAGGGCACCAGATGTTAAGCACTGCATTAACATGTGCTATATAGCTGAGGGCAGCTGTTGTTCTCTGTTATTAATCATTTCTAAGAGGATGTTTTGCAATTTATCAAATCGTTTATATTTGATAACATATTGGTAATTGGTACATGCAGCACTATTTGTAATATATTTAAGTTGCTTGCCTTGTTTTCTACTATACCTGTTAGCCTTGCTTATAAGGTTCTCTCAGTCATCACCAATTTTTTTTTACATATATATATTTGTCTGCTTGTGGCTCCTATATTCCAACATTATTCCTCTGGGTATTAGAATGCAGGAAGGGGTTCATTTAATTATTTTACATTGTATGTTCAGGGCGTTGCAGGTGAAAAGTAATTTCACATTTGCTATGATTGAATGTCACTAAAGTATTCTTCTTTTTCCCATTTTTATCTACTCTAATGACAAATGAACTGCGAGAATGATAGATATTTCATTGCGGTAGACCTTTGATACCAAATTCTATTTCAGTCTACATCATATAAATCCTATTGCTCCACTAAACCATTCTCTGGTGTGCTATTTGGCACCACTCATATTATATAGAAAATATAGCTCTGTTCTGGAGTTTTAAAACATATGTTTTTGGTATCTATCGCCCATAGTCCTGTGTTAAGTGTTACTTTTGGTTGTCACCTTGAGGAAATATCTACATTATTGGAAATCCATTTAGAGCTTGTGACAATGGATGGATATATCCTCAGGAAGTTGAGGGCGGGTTAATTCTTTGATGTTAAATATGAATGTTACATCATTCCATCAATCTCTTTACCAGTTCCCTGCTACAGTAATAATCAAGAGACGGAAATGCTGCTAGTGTTTCTGCTTCAACAGTCTCCTAATTATTTTCCTAAAATAATACTTTTAATGTTTTATTTCCAGATATTATGGGGCACATTATGCTATGTATGGTTTACACACAATAATTGTGCAATATTGATGAGCCATGTTACAATGCAAGGGGTGCAAATTAGTTTATTATTTTGCACATAAATTAGATGTTAGCTGTTTTTTCATGTAGGACACAAATGCTTGTTAGCTTTATTTCTACTTTGAAATTTAACTTTATCTAGGACATGCCCTATCCCAGCATTAAATATGTCCCCACATTTTAAATTTACCTTCCCCCTTCCAATGGAACCTGGTTTGACCCAGGTGCAAAGTTACTCCTTTTTTATGTTCTGCTCTACTTAATAACTCAAGCCCATAGTTTGCAAAGTCCAATAGATAGACCGTGGAAGAATGTAAGAGCTCTTTAATTGGAACCCTGACACAAGTAGTAGTAGTAGCAGCAACTATGCTCTATTTCTTGTCTGGTGTGGAGGGAATTGAATTGTATTGGGGTCATTAAGGGTCATGTACAGATTGCAAAAAATGCTGAGCTGCATTGTCTTTCTAATTTGTGCAATGCACCTGTGTGTCCACAAAGCATATTTGGAAGAGCCAGCTCAGGTCCCAGTCCTTGGAACTGCCCTGTGATAGGGGGACGCAGGGCCGCCATCAGGGGGGTACGGGGGGTACTGTTGTACCGGGCCCGGGCTCACCAGGGGGCCCGGTACAACAGCTCAGCACAGACTTACCTGGGGCCCGCCGCTGGTCTCCGCTATTCTGTCTTCAGCCTGGCTGTCACCGTGACAGCCAGGCTGAAGACAGAATAGCGGAGACCAGCGGCGGGCCCCAGGTAAGTCTGTGTTGCTCATGGAGGGGGGGCCCGCTCATGGGGGGGGCCCGGGTAGCACGGGGGGCCCGTACTGGGCCCGATTTTTTTTCTGAAGGCGGCCCTGGGGGGACGCACCTACTTTTGTGGGTTAGCAGACCCACCCTTTTCTCTCTGTATGGTCTCACGTAAATATTAAATGATTCATTAATTTGAGAGAACAATGGGATTCACAGTTACTTGTGTCACCTTTGTCTGTTTGAATGTTTTTTTTACATTGGTTAAAGTTCACATAGAAAATGCGCTTTCATATAACAACATCCCCAACCTTTACAGTTGGGAAACAGGACAAATTTTGTGCACGACCAATTTGTGTTGGTGCTGACACGAGTAGAGGGCATGTTCACTTATCACATGGGCATATCCAGCGCTTCTGACTTGCAGGACCCCCCAATGCTCCTTCCCCTCCCTTAAAACCACCCATTCATTGCTGCATGTACCTTCCAGAACAGCACAGTGCAATTCTGCAGAGAAGTTTCCATTGGTCCAATTGTTGCACTTGTTTTAAATGTGCCCCATAATAGGGAATGTCTGTTTATATGAGTAAGTGGAACCAAAAATAGACAATGATTTTGCAGCACACTAGCGCATCACAGGGCCTGCCGAAACATTCCTTTTCTTGCTTTATTGAATTGTGAAATCCGTCACCGCAGGAAGAAGGAGGGAGACTATGCGGTGCAGACTGCACATTCCTCCTTCTCTGGCCTCAGATGGGCCGCTGGCCCTGTGTGACCTCTCTGTGTTGCGCTTAGAAAGTCATGTGATGCAGAAGTTGGTTTTTATGGGCAAAGAATAAGAAAAAGTTTAGTCTTTTTTTTGTCGGTTGTATAACCCCCAAGCTTAACCTGCTGCCTCAGCTTTTATTTGACAAAAGTGGGGTTCGGAGGTAAATATCTGCGGGGCACGAAGCAGTAAATAAGAGCTGAGGGGGTTGGAGCATAAAGCACGAAGAAGCTGGGAACCGGTGAGGAGAGATTGAAAGGTGGCAGGTAGCCCTAGGGCCTCTGTTGCCCATGGTCTAAGCAATAGTGATATACTATTTAATTTCCACACACATCTTTGGAAGCCCTTGCTTTGAATACCCTCTCTACCGCCAGTATATCAGGCTGTTTAAACTTGTTTGTCCTACTGCATAAAAAGAAGCGTAAACAATGGATTGTTATACTTTCCTTAATATAAAACAACTAGGGCCTGATTCATTAAGGCTCGCAAAACGAAGTCACGTATTTCAGGCATACACAAGTCTGTATTCAACTCATACTTGCCAACTTTTCCTCGTTGACTTCAGGGAGATCCTTGGGGAGGTGGGCGTGCGGGGGTGGGGCTTGACGAATCGCATCATTGTGGCCACGCCCCCTAAATGATTGTCATAATTTTGGCCAATTACAGCAGGGGCAGTGCTAAGATGACGCAAAATATTTACGTCATTAAGCCCCGCACCCTCCACTTATCTATTGTGGGGGCGAGAACCGGGAGGTTGCCTTGCTCTTCCTGGAGGTCTCCCAGAAATGCGGGAGTCTCCCGACATTCCGGGTGAGTAGGCAACTATACATTAAAGAAAAGCAGCTAATGAATCTCTAGAGACTGAAGTGTCTTTTACATTTCTGTCTCCATTACTGAAGTCATGTTGTCTTATCTGTCAGTCGTTGAATAAATCTTGGTCTCCATGAAAATGGCCACCTCCATAGGCATCAATACATGGACATATGACACAATTTCTGAACTGTGTCATCATGCCACAGATGGCAAAGCCAACCACGTCTTGTACTGGCTCAGCATCAGGGAGAATGCCAGACTCTTCAGGGAGTGAGGGAGATCACCCCTATTTCAGGGAGTCTCCCTGACATTCAGGGAGAGTTAGCAAGTATGATTCCACTACAAGAGGATCTGAAGACATATCTTTTGCTCTGACAGACACAATGCACTGCAGGATACATCCAATACATATTTGGAATATAAAGACCCAGCAGACTGCACAGGAAAAAAAGATATTCAATTATTGTCACCTGTTAATAATATAGCAATTAATGAAAAGAACACATGACCTGTAGCTGGTACACGTGATACGACTGATATCACATACCTTAGAGATGCCCGAAGCTTGAATCTGGCACTGCTGAATGCATTCGAGCTTGGCACGCCCTTACTGTACATTGACTACATGCATAAGCCCATTTCCCTCCGTGTTCGGTCTTTGCACTTGAAGATGAATTGGATGTTCTTGCGTTCACTGGCGTAAAGCTTGTTTCTGAGCATGCGCTGTGCGCTTTTATGTAAAATACACCATGTATCAGCATTTGCGTTCCTTAATAAATTGGGCCCCTACTGTTGTATTTGCAGTTATTTCACCTAAAACATTTCTGTATTCTGGCAGCTCCCAATATTAATATTCTCATGCATGCTCTCATCCTTGCACTCCTGGACTGCTGCAGTTTCCTTCCAGCTGCTTTCTACTACCGTCTTATTTTTCTATTTTGCAGTACACCGATGGCCAATGTAATATCTCTACAACATTTCTACCAGTTTACTATTTAGCTACATAACTATAATGGTCCATCATCATGTATTTAATCATTCAACATTTTTATGCAGCTTCTCCTTAAGACTTGAAGCAGTCTGCTCATCCCCATCATCCTACATCTCAGTCCTTCATATTCTCCCTACTGAGAGTGCAGAGAGGGATCATCATCATCAGCTATTCATAAAGCGCCTCTAATTCCGCTGCGCTGTACAGAGAACTTACTCACATCAGTCCTTGCCCCATTGGGGATTACAGTCTGAATTCCCTAACATACACTCAGAGACAGAGAGATAGACTAGGGTCAATTTAATAGCAGTCCATCAACCTACTAGTATGTTTTTGGAATGTGGGAGAAAACCAGAGCATCCGGAGGAAACCCACGCAAACACGGGAGACCATACAAACTCCACACAGATAAGGCCATGGTCTAGGATACTTGTCTCTGTACCTGCCCTACTAGCGCATCTAGTCACTGCTTTGCTAATCATCATCATCATCAACATTTGTAGCTCCAACAAATTCCGTAGCGCTTTACAATTGGGAACAAACATTAATAAAACAATATTGAGTAATACATACAGACAGAGAGGTAGGAGAACCCTGCTCACAAGCTTACAATCTATGGGATACAATGTAATGGTTGCAGGAGGAGAGCAGGTGATTTTTGATATATTGCACTCAATCCTACAACTGACAGTGGGACAGGATGAAGTTTAATTTCTGTAAACGGAAGCATGCACGGGGCTAACACATACACAGTGCAGCCCCTTTTGGGTCTGTTGTTGAATTACAACTTTCAACATAGTCTTTCAACAACACCGCTTGCAAACATCAGATAATATGCAGGTGCTTAGATGGACAGTCGGCATCAGTAATACAGTCATGGTCAAAAGTTTTGAGAATGACACAAGTATTGGGTTTCACAAAGTTTGCTACCTTTTTTTACAGATGCTGCTATGATATACTGAAGTAAAATTACAAGCATTTCAAAAGTGTCAAAGGCTTTTATTGACAATTACATTAAGTTTAAGCAAAGAGTTAATATTTGCAGTGTTGACCCTTCTTTTTGAAGACCTTTGCAATTCGCTCTGGCATGCTGTCAATCAACTTCTGGGCCACATACTAACTGATGGTCGCCCATTCTTGCCTAATCAATGCTTGGAGTTTGTCAGAATTTGTGGATTTTTGTTTGTCCACCCGCCTCTTGAGGATTGACCACAAGTTCTGAATGGGATTAAGGTCTGCGGAGTTTCCTGGCCATGGACTCAAAATCTAGACGTTTTGATCCCGAGCCACTTAGTTATCAATTTTGCCTTGTGGAAAGGTTCTCCATCATGCTGGAAAAGGCATTTTTCATCAACAAACTGTTCTTGGATGGTTGGGAGAAGTTGCTCTTGGAGGATGTTTTGGTACCATTCTTTATTCATAACTATTTTCTTAGGCAAAATTGTGAGTGAGCCCACTCCCTTGGCTGAGAAGCAACCCCACACATGAATGGTCTCAGGATGCTTTACTGTTGGCATGACACAGGACTGAAATTAGAGCTCACCCTTCCTTCTCCGGAGAAGCGTTTTTCCAGATGCCCCAAACAATCTGAAAGGGGATTCATTAGAGAAAATTACTTTACCTCAGTCCTCAGCAATCCAATCCCTGTACCTTTTGCAGAATATCAGTCTATCCCTGGTGTTTTTCCTGGAGAGAAGTGGCTTCTTTGCTGGCTTTCTTGACAACAGGCCATCCTCCAAATGTCTTCGTCTCACTGTGCTTGCAGATGCACTCACACCTGCCTGCTGCCATTCCTCAGCAAGCTCTGCACTGGTGATGCCCCGATCCCGCAGCTGAATCAGCTTTAGGAGACGGTCCTGGCGCTTGCTGGACCTTCTTGGGTGCCCTGAAGCCTTCTTCACAACTATTGAACCTCTCTCCTTGAAGTTCTTGATGATTCGATAAATGGTTGATTTAAGTGCAATCTTACTAGCAACAATATCCTTGTCTGTGAAGCCCTTTTTGTGCAAAGCAATGATGACTGCACGTGTTTCCTTGCAGATAACCATGGTTAACAGAGGAATAATAACGATTTCAAGCACCACCCTCCTTTTAAAGCTTCCAGTCTGTTATTCTAACTCAGTCAGCATGGCAGAGTGATCTTCAGCCTTGTCCTCATCAACCATCTCACCTGTGTTAACGAGAGAATCACTGACCTGGTCCTTTGTGGCAGGGCTGAAATGCAGTGGACATGTTGTTTTTAGGATAATGTTCATTGTGATGTCAAAGAGGGACTTTGAAATTAATTGCAATTCATCTGATCACTCTTTATGTAATTCTGGAGTATATGCAAATTGCCATCATAAAAACTGAGGCAGCCGACTTTGTGAAAAATAATATTTGTGTAATTCTCAAAACTTTTGACCGTGACTGTAGACATAATCATTAGTAGCAGATTCTTAATCTTTAAATGCAGTATGCTTTATTAAACATTAATCAACACTTTGTTGCTCATTAAGACTTGAATGTCCTAATGAATGGGCTTTTGACCACCGAAACATCAATGAATCTTTAAAAAATAATGTTATATTTAATAATGCATGGACTACTGGTTGGGATCTCCACTGTGAGGACAGTGTTTAGGATGATCAGGGAACTTTCTCTTAATAGTCGTCTTATCCTCAGTGAAATATGGCTTGTACCTCAGGCTTGTCATGTTGAAATAAGTGTGGTTCGGTGATTGTGATTTAAAGCTACAAACAGAATTCACTGTATTAAGGAAATGGATCTAGAAAGGGGATGAAAAGTCAAACTGTAATCAGACAGAAAGCATTTTTTAAATGGATTTCAAAGCCTTCTGAACAACAACAAATTTGTCAGTATCAAGTACACAGGACATGAATATCCCGGCTCTGCCCCGTTATCTCTTCTCACACGCTATAAGAACAAAGCAGGGAAAAATCGCTTAATTGCAGGCAGGGCCGGATTAACCATAGGGCTAACTGGGCTACAGCCCAGGGGCCTATGGCATCCAGGGGGCCCTTGAAAGTGCTCAGCAGCAGTATTGATCGGTCGGGGGTGGGGGCGCCCCCGACACGATCAGTGCTGCTGAGCACTTTCACTGCTTTCCTTCCCGGGCGAGCTGTAGTCTCCTTACTGAGGAGGTCTCATGAGTCTCACTCTCACGAGATCTCCTCAGTAAAGAGCGTACAGCACAGGGAAGGAGGTAAGTGCCCGGGGGGGGGGGGGGGGGGGCAGCTCGGATCACGGGGGGGGGCCCTCACGGGGGAATGGAGGCCCCCTTAGCCCAGGGGCCTCCATTCCCTTAATCCGGCCCTGATTGCAGGTGGCAAAATAAAACACAAGAGGAGCTGCTGTAATATTGTGAAGTGTACAGTACTCTACTTAACAAGCTGATTAGCTATGCCACTTCTGTTTCTTGGC